>NC_081171.1:3136394-3138894 GCF_012432095.1 Onychostoma macrolepis | reverse complement strand
ACAACTTCATCTGCTGACATTTAAATAATGCAACCAATGCTAATCTTAATTAGCATAGCATATGCCGTCAACTACTGCTGACTGTTTAGAAACTTAAAATACACCCTTTAGCGGTGTGCTTACATAACGTGTGCCTCTTAACCGACAGAAACCAGTGAGCGCTACAACACTGGAGAAAACCTCCTGTTCATCAAACTTTAAGACTTTGAGGCATGGGCTCTGTCCCAACTCACAGAGAGCTGTTTTAGTGTTACTGTAAAACACAAAAAATACATATACAAATATTGTGCAAAAAGTCTTTTTTATTTAGACTTATATAGAACTTATTTGCAATATTTTCAGTATAAAGCTGGTTTTCTGCAAAGGAATAAAAAAAATAAAAAAGGCAAGGTAACTGCAACTGTTTATCTCACAATTCTGACATTTTCTCGCAATTGCAAGTTTATACGTCACAATTTGGGCTTTTTTTCTCAATTGTAACTTTAAATCTCACATTTGCAAGATATGAACTCAGGTTTAACTATTGCAATTCTCATTTTTCTTTATATGTTGAGTTTATATCGTACAATTCTGACTTTTTTTTTGCTAGTTATAAACTCTAAGTTTACATAATTTCTGTGACAGGATAAAAAAAAAAAAAAAAAAAGAGCTTTTGACTTTTTCCTACAATTCTGACTTTTTTTGCCTCACAGTTGCAAGTTTATCTCTCACAATTCATATTTTTCTTCTTAGAATTGCAAGTTAATATCTTGCAATTCAAACCTTTTTCTTAGAACGGTGAGATATAAACCAAGTCAGAATTTTGAGATACAAATTATCTCAAGTATCGCAATTTTTTATTATTTCATTGGGGAAAAAGCTTCCATATTTTATTATTAAATTTTTTTACCTTTTTTGGTGCAAACTTCATGTCAGGAACACAGGTAATCCTTTAAATGCGCTCTAGATTTTTGGAAAAGAGCCATGGCGGTCTGAAACAGATTTTTGTTGATTACTGGCTTAAAACGACTTTCTTTTTTAACTACATTAACCTTTTGTAAGGAGAAGTAACATCTTGGCCTGCATTGCTCTGATGTCCAGCTGGAGAGGGATGATTCGCCTCCCGTTCAGTCCGTTTCTTTCCTTTGTGCTACAGAAGAGCGTGTAATCGAGTGGCTTTTAGTAGATTTAACGTAAGGAAATGACGGCACGTTCTCAGGATGGTAATCTCCTCACACGCTCGGCGTGAGCACCGCATCATGAATGTTTCATCTGCCGTATTACCCGGACTCTTTTCAGACCCGCTCTGAACGCTCACACAGATACGAACATCAGTAAAGTCTACTGCACCTCAAAGGGAAAAAAGACCATTTCTCTGGAAAGAAGCACATTTCCCAAAATTGATTACTTGCTACACAAACCAGTGATTTAATCTCGCAATTCTGTCGAACAGATAGTGAAGTCACATGTGATGTTTTTACTCCTTTTTTTCAAATGCTCGGAAACTCTTCTGGTCACAGAAGATCCAAACACACACCTCAGTGTGCTGTATAACAATGAAAGATCCAGCTTAAACACAAAGGATGAAGTTCTGGTTAAGCACACACACACACACACGGGTAAACATTCAGACGAGGCAATGGTTTACATTTCACTCTTATTCTGGGACAAAGAGCTGACTATTCATATATTTGAGGGCTGCTCAATCTTAAGAGATCAACCTTGCTGTAAATTTAGAGTTTGAACTCAAAAAACTTCACGTTCACCACAAATGAATATGTATTTAACTACCATTCAAAAATTAGGGATCAATAAGATTTTTTATTAAAGAAATCTCTTAAGCACACTAACATTGCATTTATATGATAAAAAATACAATGAAATAGTATTACCATTAACTGTTTTCCATGGGAATATGTGTTAAAATGTAATTTATTCCTGAGTCAAAGCTGAATTTTCAGTGTCACACGATCCTTCAGAAATCATTCTAATATGCTGATTTTATACTCAAGAAACATTTTTGATTATTATCAACGTTAAAAACAGTTGTGCTGCTCAATATGTTTGTGGAAACTGATACATTTTATTTTATTCGTCTCTGATGAATAAAAAACAGCACTTTTTCTGTAACATTATAAATGTCCTTACTGTCACTTATGCTAAATATAATGCATCCTTGCTGAAAAGAAGCATTAATTTTGTGAAAAAAATAATAATATAATATATAAAAAAGAAAACTAACACTAGCTTGTATTCTTTTTCTATTCTATCTATTCCTTTTCTTTTTTATTTATTATACAATTAACAAAAGCAAAATAGGCCTGTAACACTATAGCTTGCTCTTTTCTTTTTCTATTCTATCGGTTTTCTTTTTATTTATTGTATAATAATAAAAAATAAAAAACCTTGCTACGTGTACTGCGTTAAGCTAACTGAGACTTGTTATAGCTCTTGCGTATCATTGTTTTTTTGTTTGATTTTGATTGCTTCCATTGTCCTCATTTGTAAGTCGCTTTGGATA
>NC_081171.1:2883894-3131394 GCF_012432095.1 Onychostoma macrolepis | reverse complement strand
TAAATAAATAAAAAGGCTGCCTTGGTAACTAAAAAATATGCTATAAAAATGTTAAAAAATAAAGTTGAAGTACTAAATTTAAAAAAAAAATAATAATAAATAAAAAAATAATTCAAACCAAATACAAATATTAAAAAAGACATTTTAATTTTAGTTCAAGTTACTAAAAACTAAAAATTTAAATGAAAATGAAAATGTAAACATTAAAGCCAATTTGAAATATTAATAAACACTATAATAGTTAATAAATAATACTGAAATAACACTGCTTCAGAAGACTTGAATATAGTTGTATGGACTACTTTTAAGGCGTTTCTTATTGTCTTTTTTGGAGTTTGACAGGGTCACTCCTACATCACCGCATAAACATTTTACAATCATTTTACACCGAAAAAAAAAAACCCAGCATACTGAACAACATGAGGCTGATTAAATAATGGTTCGGTTTTGAGTGAACTACTCCTTTAAGAAACAATTAAAAACCTATCAAGCAGCGCAAAGTGAGATGGACTCATTTGGAAGAGCATCAACTAAAGCTGTTCAGCGAGTGTGACTCAAAGTCAAGCCTGTGCATTTCTCTACAGCAGTGCTTGAGGGAAAACTTGAGTGAGCTGCTATGCATTTTCATGCATAATACATGTTTAAAGGCATATGGAGAGTGCAGATTGCCTGGCTGCTGAGATGAGCTGCTCTCCGTCTAGAAGAGGGCTGCTGGCTTAGCATATCTGCTGAGGGCCGATTGGCAGACGGACGCACCATGGTTTTGGTTTTTGCCATTGTTTGGGTGCATGTCTTTAGACACTAAACCTATAAACCTCAATTATCAGGGACGCTGCAAAAAGACAAAGGTGTCTGGAGAAACAAAAGCTCATAATGATGTTCCATTAATGGACGACCACGTCCAACAAGCGGTTAGACATGGCAGTGAGGTGGAAATAATAATAATGATGATAACCTCTCTTCTGCCTCGGCTTACGCTTCCTATTCTACTCGAGACACATGCATTAAAGGTGAAGTGTGTAATTTCTGAGTCACTATCAGCAGCAAATGAAATTGTGAAAAGAAAAAAAAAAAAACCTGCTTTGAGGTAAGAAAATGTGAAGGGTGTTTGCACGTGTTTCAGGACAAACACTTTTGCCTGATCGAGCTGTGTTTCATAATGCATCATATAAGCAGAGTAAAATGGGTGCAATTTCATGCTACACCAAAACTGAGATAAAGTATTTCAGCATAACAAATGACATTTCCTCAAATCACAGCATGTATTTAAAGCAATAGTTCACCCAAAAATGAACATTTGCTGAAACTGTGCTCCCCCTCAGGCCATCCAAGATGTAGATGAGTTTGTTTCTTCATCAGATTTGGAGAAATGTAGCATTGCATCACTGTCTCACCAGTGGATCCTCTGCAGTGAATGGGTGCCGTCAGAATGAGAGTCCAAACAGCTGATAAAAACATCACAACAATCCACAAGTAATCCACACCACTCCAGTCCATCAATTAATGTCTTGAGAAGACAAAAGCTGCGTGTTTGTAAGAAACAAATCCATCATTGAGATGTTTTAACTTTAAACTGTTGCTTCTGGCCAAAATACACTGTAAATCCGTAATCCATAATAACGCTTCCTCCAGTGGAAAGGTTAATCTCCTGTTATCCTCTCACTTCAAAATCCACCCAATTATTTTGGACTGTTTTCACTCATAAACAGTGCTTGATCTGTGCAGATTTCTCTCCAATTAAGATTCAAACCAGATGACTTTTTTCACTGGAGAAAGCATTTTATGGATGGTTTAAAGTTAAAAACGCCTTAATGATGGATTTTTTTCTTACAAACATGCAGCTTTTTTACTTTACAAGATGTTAATTGATGGACTGGAGTGGTGTGGATTATTGTGATGCTTTTATCAGCTGTTTGGACTCTCATTCTGACGGCACCCATTCACTGCAGAGGATCCATAGTTGAGCAAGTGATGGAATGACACATTTCTCCAAATCTGATGAAGAAACAAACACATCTACATCTTGGACAGCCTTTGGGTGAGCAAATTGTCCAGTTTTCATTTTTGGGTGAACTATTTCTTTAAAATTCTAGATATTTGAAAAATCTGCACAGACAAATGCATGCTACATGTGGCAGACAGACAGCGTGATGTAAGCAGGGAAGGAAAGGAGGGGGTAGAAAATCAGTTCTGCCACAGGGAACCAGCAGCCATCCTACAGGGAAAGGGACCATTCCATGACTGGGACGTGGATTTACTTTCAAACACCTGCCAAAACAGAGTTCAACACGGCCTGCGTACGAACGGTGACATTAGTCGTTATAAGAGCTTGGACTTGGAGGAGGCAAAAGGCAGAGTATGAAGTGAGGTGAGGTGGGTGTCTCTGGCGGTGGCTGAAAAATCAAGAAATGTTACTCCTGAAAAGAAAAACAAAAATGCAAAGTTTATTGCTGTCAGGTGTAAGTGGAGGAGGAGAAATATTAAGAAAGAAAAGGCAAAAAAGTAGTCGACCATTAAGAGGTGGGAAAGAAAAAGAGCCCTCTCTCTGTCCCTGAGATCACGCTCACATTTGCACTATTTCCATAAACACTGCTGCTCACAAAAGAGCTTTCAGGCCATCATTTTATTCTTGAGTATGATCACATGTCTGGCCTGAAAAAAAAAAAAAAAATGAAAAAAAAAAAATATATATATATTCTTTCGTCCACGGACTATGACTATTATATTGATTAGACTGGGACCACACAGTGACAAAAGTATGGCACTCAAAGGGGGAAAAAAAGACTTTTAAGAATGAAAGGGTACATAGCATGTGAATGACGATGCCTTCTTTTGGATATATTCTCAGGCAGCATCACATGTACTCTTTATAGAGATCCCAGAATGCATTGCAATTTAAATGAATAAACAATTTCTAAACAAATAAAATATAATACATAATTTGATAAATCAATTTTGAAAGTTAATTAAAAAAAAAAAATAATGAAATGAAAATAAATGAGTTTATAAATAAATACATAAATAAATACACGCACAAACAAATAAACAAAAACTTATATAAATGGAAAATAAAAGAGCTTTTTGGCCACACATATTTACTGTCACAATTAAAAAATATTACATTTAAATAAATAAATAAAAACACAAACACATAAATGCATTATAAAAAGAAATGAAATGGAAAACAAATGGATGAATAAGCAAAACAACAAATCTGTGCTCATAAAAATAGCTTTTTGGCCATAATTTCTTTTTCTTTTTTCTGAAGTATAAAACACATGTGTGGTCTAAAAAAAAAAAAATCAAATGGTTATCAAAATGTTTCTTTTTATCCACTGACTATGACTATTACATTGATTAGACTTGGGAAAATACAGTGATGAAAGTACGGCACTCAAAGGGCCCGAAAACCTTTTAAGAATGACAGGGGTCTCTAAAATAAGACAATTTCCATTTTTCCCATTTTCCAGGAAATGTCGAGCACACTCATTTGCCTACGTCCTTGAGAGAAAAAGCGGTCTGAAAAATCTATAAATGTGAGTGCTTGCTTTGTTCCTGTGTTCGCTGACATTTCACGCAGACTGTCGGACAACATTATACCTGATTACACACCTCAGCAGAGTTTAATCAACATTTGCTTTCATGAAATCTTCAGCGCAAACGTGTTATTTGAACGGTATAGTGTCTTTTTTAGGTGAAACTACTTTTCTAGCCGCGCTTTACGCATTATAATTGACCTCTTTAACTGATCATGGCATCAGCCTACAATGGTTTGCATGTCCTTAGGCTGCAAAACACTCAAATACTCCTGTTAAACCGTCAAACTAGACCAGCTGGAAAACAAGTTTATGCATAAATACAAAAAAAGCATATGCACAAATAAATGCAAAAACAAATGAATGTAAAAATTTAATCAAATGAATGCGTAATCAAAATCAATGCATGTGCATAAATTTATAAATAAATAAATAAAATTAATAAATGCGAATTAATAAATTATTGTTCATCATGGCAATTATGATTATACTCTTCAAACAATGGACTATATTAACTCTAACTATATTAATATTTCTTAAAAAAAAATACACTTTAGCTTATGCCTATATTGCTTCTTCCAGACAAAAAAGCTAAGAGGATCAAAAGAAAGCAGCAAAAAATTACAAGTGGGTATCAAACCACTAGAACTTCTGAGTTAAGTGTCCATTTTAATGGAACAAAACAAATCAAGAGTTGTCAAACTAAAGTGGGCTCTTCAACGCCAGCTATCCGTCTCAGACTAATAACGAAGTGTCTATGCTAATATATACGTGAAAACACTCAGCAAGTGGCAACATGATGGATGCACTGCCAGAAACAAAGCACAAATATTCAATAAAATCCAGCAGACAGGCTGAATCTCTGGGGATATTGTGAAATTCATAAGCGGCGCTGCCTTGTATCGATGCGAACGAGGCGGCGTTAATGGCTATATATTACATCCAAACGCAGATCCACTTAGTGCATGATTTGCTAAATGGATGAATCACTTTTTAATGCACGTTTTCTCTGAGAACGACAAATACAGCAGGTGTTCTTTATAGATGATTAGATAAACACGGTCCGTTTGACTGATATAAATGATGGGCACCCTGATAACGACAGCCTGATTCGCTCATTAAAGGGCCGCCTGACATCTCCGATATTAAACTCAGATTACAGCCCCATGCGTGGATCATTTTCCAGATCAATGTTTCGTTCAGATTTGATATTCATCATATAGGCCTTTTTTCCCTTAAAGTTCAAAGACTGAAGTCAATTTTTAATAAAGCATGTCTGAAGTGTAAACAAGCAAATAATCATGCTGAAATAGTGTAAGACCACTCACATTTTTCCCACTAGAAATGCATAAGAAATTAATAATGCAAGAGTGTTTTTTGAACAGTTTAGTATGCTGCTGCTTTATGGATCATGACACGCCATTGATTTTATTCTGCCGAACAAAGCTGTTGACTCTCGATTTAATGTAGCATGAATTTTCAGCCGATAGACAGTTCTATATACATAAACGCACATAAACGTCAGATTGAACTTTCCAGTTGAAGTCTATGAAGTTGAACTGGATTGAACTGTCTGTTCAAATGCATCGTATTGCTTTAATACCACTTGACAAGGTTACATATTTTCGACTTTGTGAAAAGATAAAGAACTGCACAGAGCTAATGCATTTTTCGACTGAATGGCGATGTTGTGACTTTGTATGGCTTTGTTCTGTAACCCAATGAGCTGCCTACAGGCATCATATGTGCAAGATTATGCTGGTTTCCAAAACGCCATCCCAGAATGCATGTTAGATCGCAATCCCAGAATGCACTGCGACAAGCAAATAATGTGCACACATAATATATACTTACTATAAATAACACAATAAAAACATAAATTTGCTGAAATCTATAAATAAATGTGCAAACAAATAAATGTTAACGCATAAATTAATTCATAATTGAAGAAATAATTGCAATGAATGCAAATAAATTAATGCATAAATGCACGTGCATAAACATAAGTGCATAAATATAAAAAGCTGAAGTCAATAAATACAAAAAGCATTTATGTGTAAATAAATGTATAAATAAATTCATTAATGATTGCATAATGTTATAAACAAATATTTTATAAATACATAAATGGATAAATAAAAGTGAAAGTGATCATGATGACGTCAAAATCAATTCTAATCATTGCATTGCATGTGCATGATGGGTTCCCGATCAGTTAGGATGCTGCCTTGGTAGCTCACTGGGTTTTTACAGAAATGCTAGTTTCCTCTGCGTTTTAAAAAAAGACAATCTAGACGTGAATGAGAGTGTGAAATTCCCCATTCAGAGCCCCTAGTTTCTGTGCTTCCAGAGGCACTGGAACTCAAATCGCTTTGCAAGGTGTATCAGCACATTTTGTGCTTCACTGAGAACAAACTTCTGAGTTATTGCTCCTAATGCAGTTTTCATTGCTGCCGCTCTCGAGATAGTTCAGCTCGACCTGGACTAAATTCACAATCAACTGGCCGAGATTCCCAGGCACAATCTGGCCTTCAAGCTGGAGTGGATGCATCACGATATATATACAGCAATTTCACATGCCAAGCCAACAGAAATCTGTTTGTTCTCTATATTCAACGTCATGAATTGTTTAATTTGATGTGACTAAAATGAGGCTGAGAGGGCTAAATAAACACATGCATGCAATCGGTTGTACTATTGTGCACTTTCATTCAACAGCACATTAACCCTATAAAGCCTCCCACATCATATTTGATACGCAAAGACTTTTAAAATGATCAACATGACCAAAACTTTGTTGCACACAATCTACTTGTACTAGCATCCACCTTTAGCTCATGGTTCACTTGTCTTTATGCTGTGAAATCTTTACTGATTTAACTAATGTAAACATAAGAATGGATTTTATATTATTAGTAGTAATATTTCAAAGAGGAACACTTACCGGACTAAAGCAACTTCGACTTACTTGATTATCCATCATCATTTTTTGTATCAAATATGATCATCAGGCTTCTGAAAAATGTTTATTTGTTCATCTCTCAATCATCATTGGATTCCATTGCATTCAATGTTTTGAGCTGTTTTTCTTCTACATTCTCACTATATCATAATATATGAATCATAAAGCCTGATGGATCAAATACGATACTCAACAAACATGCATATACAATCTTTTGTTTTATATTTTGTTGAAAAATTCAACAAACTAACTATGCAACAAAATGACTATTATTTAATATGTTAGGCTTTACAGGGTTAAAAATACTTTCAATAGCATGTCTAAAAAAATCTTCCTCTGAAAAACAGATTAGATATGACCTGGATCCAAAATGAAAGACTTTATTAACACTATTCGTATTACCACTATTTCTTTCTGCTAGCTAACAAAAGTCAGACACTGATCAAAAGTATCATATGCAAATAAACATTTTAAGTTTTAAAAGTTTGCTTCAGCACAATTTACTGCAAACAGTTTGCCGCAAAGCTCATTTGCATGTAAAAAATGTGAATTTGCAGTAAATGTGTGGCAAAATTCGCCTCACAGGTTCACCAGAAGGGCACCTGATACATTTACAACAGATTCTGGGCTTGTACGTGTCTTTGCCTGTAAACATGATTCAGTATCAGTTTTTGCTCGTAAACAACATCCAGTCAGTCTTACGGCTCCGAGACACCCGACTGCTGAGATCAGCATCGATACGAGACGGCAAAGTCGGCAAGAAACAGAATTTCCCCAAGCATAAACGAGATCCGCGCAGCTCCCTTAATCTCGACGGCGCGCTCAAAGCGGCGTGTGAATTTCTGCCGAGATACGGAGTGAGTCACAGCAGGTAAAAGGTGAAGTGGGACGACTGGAACATCCCGTGGAACCACTTGACACAGACAGCCGAGCACAGCGCTGATCTAATATGCCAAACGCATCCCTAAAATCTGCCTTTCATTTGTTTTGACATTTACAAAGCATTTAAAACCAAAATCCCCAGTCATGGAACTTCTTCGCCCCTTAAAATGCAAACCGGCACACTTAGGAAATGGAGATGAAAGGGTCAGATTGGCCGACGCCTTGACCTTTCGCAGCAGTGAAATACATTCGTCGGTGGGACAGACAGAATGGCTACTGGCCCTGTGACGGGAACCGATGTCTTCAGACCTGCAAGAGACGGGGAGGGAAAAGGAGGCGACACAAATGCACCCTACGAAAAGAACAGAATAGATCAAGGATGGGAGGAAAGCAAACCTTTTCACCATGTCCTTGAAATACAAGCTGCAGGAAGCTAGAACATTTTGATGGACTTCAAACTCTTTGCCTTCAACAATTATTTTCAGGTCTGTAAACTCTTTCTCTCGCCGCTGCTGGTTCAATTCCTTCAACATTTCTGTAGAACAAGAGAAAGAAGAGAAACAGTGATTTTCGGACCTTCTGAGATCCAAGCACACAGCATACGATGACAAAACCAATCATTACTCGAAGAAAAACAGGGAATTATTTGTTTGTGCAAGTAAAAGGCTGGAATGGAGGAATAAAACCATCAAGCATGAAGGAAAAACAACAACAGAAGTGAAGGCAGAGGTCAGCGCTCTCATTTCATTAGGATTCCACGAAGCTAACGCTGCACTTCATCAGTATGACGTCTACAGCTCTGATTTCAAGGAATACTTCAGCTAAAAATGAAAACGCTGTCATTATTTACTCACCATTATGTCCTTCCAAATCCTTCTTTCTGTTCATTTCAGATATTTTATTTTAGGGTGAACTATTCCTTTCACAAACAATGGAAAGCTACAGTCGGGTTCTTGAAAAAGGAGAACCCTGGAAACTTTTCTGGAAAAAGTGAAGTTCAATTCACATTCTTTATGCAATGCATTTTTTATTATAGTTATTATTATTGTTCCTATTATTATCATTACTAAAAATAGGCTTTGTTTTCACACACACACACAAAATTGTTAAAAATATGCATATATATGGAAAAAAATAAATCTGTGTATGTAATGTGTATAATTATTTATTATTACGTTATTAATATATGTATATACATATATACATATATACACATATATACACACACACACACCACACTGGACCCTTCACACTCCCCAAATTATCAATGTCTTACTCCTAATAGCTTTTTGACTTAAAAATATTTTAATTATTCTCAGGAATTTTCATTATATTCTGAGTACTCTAACACAATTACATTTTAATACAATAAATGCATCTTTATTTTAATTCAATACATTAACAAGTTGCATTAGAGTAATGTCTCCTTTTTCTTTATTTCTCTCTTTCTTTAAAGGGGACCTATTATGCAAAATTAGTTTTAACACTGATGCATGTCCACAGTGTGTGTAGACAATCAGCCTATATAAAAATCCACCCACTCCGTTTTTATAATCCCCATAAATCAGAAGCAGTGTCTGAAAACACACGGTTTCAGATTTTCCCCTACTGTGGCGTCACAGTAGGAATAAGCCCCGCCCACGACTGGTGAATAAACATTACAATATTGTTTTTGGATGTACAAATGAAGAGTCTCCAAAGACCCTCAGCATCTGAGCCACAGAGAACATTGTGGATGAATTTCATTTATGGAAGGAAATATGGCAAAGAGTTATATATTTGTGTAAATCATTTTATGCCGGACTGCTTCGTAAACAAGGGTCAGTTCAACACAGGATTTGCACAGAAGCTGATTCTGAAAGATGGGTCAATAACAGCTGTTCATGCTCAAACATCATACCCAGAGTAAGAATCGCCTCATATTTTCTGTGCTTGTTGGCTAAAATTGCCACGGTCTCTGATTGTATTCACAGAGAACAGAGATATGTCGTTAGATTTATCACTGTCCACATATTTCATTAAAAATTTCTCACATTTTGGCTATGTGAGATTCTCCAGTTTCTCTCTATTTAGGTATATCTGAACTGTGAGCTGTAAAGGCTCCACCCTCTTCTTATATTACATATTGTAAAAAGGGGCATAATTTGTCCCCTTTAAGTTTTAAGCTATATTTGTATTCTTTAATAATTTATGACTCTTTAATAATCCATATTTTTAGCTGTAATGCATACACCTGTCCAAATAGACTTACCATGAGCTCTGAGTCTAATGATGCATATGCAAAATCAATGCTGTCATTAAATAAATAAATAAGAATGAATAAAAATAAATTTAAAAATACATGAAAATAAATATGAATTAAATAAATTAATAAAGTTGCTGTTACAGACTGCAAAAGAGAACAATAACTACTCACTCCCAGAAAATATTAGGAATTATGTAACCATGCACACTCAATAAGTTGGATTTTTGTATATATTTAGGGGAAAACATCAGACATCAAATGCATTTATTAACTAACTATAGAACAACCGATTTGATTGCATCGTTCATAGTGCTTCATGGGATTTATTTTGACCTAAAAGGCCTTGTATCTTTGCACGTTTGTGCTTGTATTGTGATCTATCTGGAATCTGATCCCTTTGGTTCAACTCCAACAACTCTTTACTGAAGAATGTTTTGAAATCCCTACGGAGATAACGAACAGGAAAAATACTTCTGGAACCAAGACTGCTGAAAATGTGGTTGTGACCATCTGACCTAAATAACATTTACTAAACCAACATCACCTCTAAACAATATGAGACACAGAGGACATGAAAAACATCCAGCATGTGAGAGAAACGAAAGAATACAAATATAGATTAAAACTTAATGAAAGAGTGAAAGAAGAAAAAGAAAGACTCATTACTGTAATGCAACTTATTAATATGTTGTATTGAAATAAATATTTATTGTATTAAAAATAATTATATTACAGTAGTGAAAACATAAAACAATGATATAATAATGAAAATTAAAGAACTTTAGTTTTGTCATTTTTAAATCAAAAAGAAAAACATCAGTATGATAATGCCATTTTGGGGAAAATGTGATTGCCATTAAAATGTCACAAGGTGAAGAATATTAATAATAATAATAATTATTATTATTATTATTATTATATGTAATTATGCATTTAAGTTATTAGTTATTATTAATAATAAATATTACATTTGTATTATTTTTGCATGTGTGCAAGCCTATTTGTAGGAGTAATAATAATAATAATAATTATTATTATTAATTAAATGAATCATTAAAATTACAATATTAATTTAAATAACTTATAATTGAATACCCCCAAAATAGGCTTGTAGAGATCAAATTGGTTAAAAAAAAAAAAAAAAAAAAAATGTAATGTAATGTAATGTTTACCAGTAATATTTTATCATAAAATCTGAAGGAAAAAATACATATATAAAATGTATATATATATATATATATATATATACATTTTATATATGTATTTTTCCTTCAGATTTTATGATAAAATATTACTGGTAAACATTACAATGTTCCCAAGTGATGGTCTTTTCAGGTCCAAGATTAGTCCAAAACTTCCTCATGTCCAGGAAATTATGCTCATCAAATTCTAATTATAAGGTGAGTATATGCATGAGTCATACCTGACACGGTTTATGTATAATTAATCATCTCCGAACCCAAAGCAGAACGATTTTATGAGCTGGAATAACTTCTTCAACTCCCAAAGTCCCTGTAACAGCAGGATGCCGTGATCGCGACAGGTATTCATGACTAATAAGAAGCGACCACAAACAACAGCTGATATACGATGAGACCTAATTCTGCGCAACAAAGGATATTGCGCTTCTGAAAATAAACACATTCAAAGTCACTTCTGCATTTCATGTGTTGGCTTTCCGTGCAGTCATTTGAATAATTGGCTGGTGTAAGCGTCTCAGCTTCATTAGAGCAACACGTCACACGCCTCTGACAGCTGTTCCGCAGACGTCTGACAAACTAATAAGGAAAAGGACATGCGATTATCTGCCTAAAATGTTCCCTATTAATTTGAGCCAGGGATAGCAAGGATGGCAGGAAATTATTCTCTATTTAAGTGGGTCAGTGTTCTCTGGAGGAGACCATAATCATAAAATAGCACAGGGCAGTCTAGCGGGACCAGGAAGGGAGATTTTAAAGGAAAATTAACGCATTTGTAATTGTTATTAACATTTGTGCATGAATCATTTGTATTAAAACACACTCCAGCGTACAGCTGGGTCCAAAAAGCTCAGGCTGTTCCATTTAAACCTGGAAATAAACTTTTCAAAAATGAAGGCAAAGAAAAGCTAAGGCACAAAATGAAAAAGAAATATTGAAGCTTGTGCACAATTTCTAGGTCACTAATCAAACGCAGCCAAGCACACTTTGTGACTTTCTTGCTCCTGCTGAAGCACAAGTTCATGCTGGAGAACATGATCATCAGCTCTGTTGCAAAAAAAAAAAAGAAAAAAAAAGACCTCACTGTAAATCCATAACATCATCCTTCAGGATTTTAAAGGGATCACAGGCAATAATGTTCAGTTTCTTGCACAGACCAGTTGTTTTGCTTCATAAGACCTCAATATATCATCAGGAGCCACGTGCATTCATTTTGTCTTGCTTGTATATGCTTATTTTTGACTCTCAAAATGCTGGTAACTGCATTTTATGAAGGACCAGGTTTCAGTTAAAGATCATCTTTACTGTTCTACTGAGCAAAAAAAAGTCCACAACAACAATTAACAACAAATGTTCATTTCTTTGTGTTTACATTTAAAAGGTATAAAGATGCTTCTGAATGGTTCAAGAGTGTTACGGAGTGAGACGGCGAGAACAAATATATTCATCCAATTCGGTCTGAGCACTTTCCTCTCTCGGTGGAACTGGAAAGAACGCCGAAGCTCGTGAAATGTGTCCTTCCAGAACAAAAGAGCTGTGAATCGATAACAATAGAGCTATAGATATGGGATGAGGAGTTCTCGAGCACGATCTCTGACAGGCCACACGCACACTATGAAGGTCAGAATACATGCATATAAACCAGAGCTATCTGAATGAGACTATTGTAGGATCTCTTTTTTCTCAGATTAAGTCAAGCACGCAGCTCTTGATGTGAGAGAGGAGAATCTTTAGAAAGTATTAGTTGTTTTTCTCCACATGACACTTCAAATTTCATTCAATGTTGACCCTATAGGCTTTCATAATACATGTTCCTGATCTTATTGAGAATGATTCATCAGTGCGTATTATTCAAAATGTTTGCCTTGGTAATATTTCAAGCTCTGCTGGCTGACATCAGTTTTCAGAACCATTTTCAACATTGTTAATAATCAGAAATGTTTCTTGAGTAGCAAATTAGCATATTATGATTAGGATCGTGTGACACTGAAGACTGAAGTACTGATGCTGAAAATTCAGCTTAGATCACAGAAATAAATGGCATTTTAAAAATATATTCAAGTAGTAAACAGCCATTTTAAATTGTAATAATACTTAACTTTACTGTATTTATGATCAAACAAATGCAGCCTTGATTAGCATACGTGACTTCTTCAAAAACATAAAAAAAACTAATTATTTCAAACTTATTGCCATTAGTGTATAAATGAGATTTCTACCAGATTTTTACAGTAACAAATGCACCAAAAAAAAAAAAAAAATACAACATGTTTCATTTTATGATTTGTTTTGGTAGCATTAGATAGCATCAGATGAGTTTGAATAGGAAAGACAACTTGCATCAGTACTCTACATGCCGAATTTTGGTCTAATGGCACTCAAAACTGTAAGTTTTACACACATAAGCAGATGCAAATACTTGACAAGCGTGCAAACAAACCTCAGCAGTCAAAGGGAGGCGATATTTCCCTCAAATGACATTAAAACAGATGCAATATTATTCAGGTAGCTGCCTTTTACATGTCAACTGTAACTTTAACCAACTTCCTAAAGATTCTCTTCAAATCCCTGCTCTGCCATCACAGTAGTTTGCCTGAAACAGAAAAGTGACTGTAGAAGAAGACAGTTTATGCTAATGATTGCTATACTGTCCCTTGCGGCAATGCTCAGAATATGACTTGTAGTCACATTGCATTAGGAATTGGGTTCTGACACGTTCCGGAAAGCAATAATGCATGAAATTGAGCTTGTGTGGCTAGAAGCATTTAGTCTCACAAACTCAAAATGACCAAAAACACACATAACTACATAAGTCTCATAATTGAATCATAATGTATCCAACTACAATATGTTCTGAAACCTAGTGAGCCATCATTCAAAAGTTTGAGGTCAGTAAAACTGTTTTTTAATGAAATATACACTTTTATTGAACTAGGACACATTAAAGTGACAGTAAAGATATTTACAATGTTAATATATTTATTTATAAAGATAATGATAAAGATATTTGAAAAGAAAATTCTGTTTTGAACGTTCTATTCAAAGAATTCAGAAAAAAACTGTTACAAAATAAATTATTAAACATTAATGCTTAATAAATGTTAAAAATATTAAGCGGCAAAAGTATTTTCAACATTGCTAATAATAAGAAATATTTCTTGAGCATTAAATCAGCATATTAGAATGATTTCTGAAGGATCACGTGACTGGAGTTACGATGCTGAAAATTCAGCTTGGCATCACAGGACTAAATTACATTTCGAGATATATTCAAATAGATCATTATTTAAACTGGTAATCATTTTTCACATTATTACAGTTTTTGCTGTATTTTTGATCAAATAAATGCAGCCTCTGTGAACACATGGGATTTCTTTCAAACACCTTTGAACAGTAATATTTAAACCAAAATAAAAAGAATAAAATAAATATTTTTTATTTATTTTTATATGTATAAAAAGCAGGTTTATTCTTTAAAACATTCCAAAAAATAATAAAAACTGTTGAACAGTAGTGTCCATAGTCTACATCATAATTGAAATGAACCCTTCATAAACGACTGTTTCATTACACACTAATTAGGTTGAACTATTTCTTTAAAGCTTTTTACTATTAAATGAAATCCAAGTACATTATTTAAAAATAATTTATCTTGTTTCATTCATGGATTTTAATTTTCTCCAAAGGAAGGTGTCTTAAAAGGCATAATTATACTGCCTACCTCCTGGAACAGCTCTTGTGTCTGAATAGCACCTTGAATACTGCCTAACTAGGAGGCTCACTAGACTTTCATGAAGTTTCATGATCCTCTTCCAGGATGGTTTTTACCATATTATCCATGCAATGCATTGCAAAATATCCAATATGCATAAACATAACAGGATTAACATTACATTAAGCAATTATCATGCTCTCATGTCTATAAACAGACACCTTTCAACCTCAATATTTCACTTTAGATTTCGTCAATTATATACACACACACACACACACACTTACAAGAACACAGTGAATGTGTAATTCAAATATCGTAAGTGGGGAAAAAGAGATACCCTATGCATTAGGCGTTTCATTTGCTGCACAATTTAAGGAAAGCTCAACTCCGTGATGCATTGCTTTACAGTATGTGTTGAAGTTTAATTCTAAACATTAAATCACTAACTCTAAATAGAAGCAATAACAGCAAAGCTTGACCTGGCAAACACTACTAAAAATCAATGCATCTAATCTAAGTCAAGGAACTAATCAGCGTTTCTGCAGCAGGATCAGGTCAGATTGTGATGGACGTCTCTCTCGTTCTCGGAGGAGAGGAGGAGCAGATCAAGCTGCGTGGAGCAGCTTTTACTGTTTAGAGAGATAAAGCCGTGATAATTCATCCTAAACCCGACCTGTCAGAGATACGCTTCCACACTGCAGCACATGGGGCTTGATAAACAGAGATGGAGGTTAGAAATGAAGACTGGACTTGACACTTGCATAGACATGGAGAACTCTGGATTCATGAGGCAGACGTACGTTTCGGTTTTAAAGAGAAAGCATGCAAGGCTTCATGTCTTCAGACATTCAAAAGACAGCACAATCTATTATGATTTTTCTTTTCTTTTTTAACAATGTTAACATTAAATTGGATAAATTAAGTGGAGCTGGCGCTTTAATGCTCCTGTGCTTTTCAGAAAGGGTCCAATAACAACAACATAATCAGCTTGAGCTTTATTCCACACTCTATTCTGCAGCTCAAACAGCAGAACGCCAAGGTCATGGGTTTGATTCCCATGAAATGCATGAACCGTTTAAAAACATCTACACTTTTATCTGAAATGTGTGCACCATAGGCGTAGCTTGACGCTTGAGCTTGGGAGGGGCAAACCAAGCCAGTCGATTTTTTAGCATTTCTGTAGTAACGTACAAAGTCACAATCCGTGTACCATTAAAGGCGGTTTTACTAATGCACGCAAATCACTTGTAAAGGCTCCGCTGTCTATTTCTGCTGCGCTAGCAATAAACACGCTGAATAGAATGCACCATAAACACGTTTGCCAACAGAATCGCAAAGTAGATTTTAAGGAAATCAACGAGATCTGTTGGACATTATTCAAGTTAAAAGCACAAAAGCAGGCACATTTAGTAATGTTAAATCTTACTGAAAATGGCCGATTAAGCAGTTTATATTCTGAAATCTATTTCTAGGTTTTGGTCTGTGTGCATTAAATTACATTTGGATGTAAATGGTCCTTTTCCTGACATAAATGTGAAACACTGAGCTGTGGATCACCTTTATGAGGCTGTCCAGGTCTTGAGTCGGGCATCTTCATCTGTCTTTATTTTGATTAGGTTCAGATTCCTCTGCAGTTGTTGTATGTTGTATAAAATTTAAAAAAAAAATGCTAAATATTCATTCATGTCATGCAACAGGCAAGCAGTAATAATAGGCTATTATCCGCCAAAATGCAGATTCGTCACGTGACAACTTCTTACGCAAATGAGATTGGGAAAATTTGATTTATTTACAATAAATAACAGTAAAATATATTAAAATAACTACATTATGTGCATATTTACTTTTGAGTTGAAAACATTATTAATTAAATATTTGATAAAATCTTTCAATCATTGGGGGCAACTATATATATTAGTTATTATTCGAGTTTTTACTTCAAAAATTCATGTTTAATTCAATGCGTTGCTTGCCACTTCTTAGTTATTATTTGCGAAATTGACTAGCAATTTCTGAGTGGAAATTGTTTTACTATATATTTTTTTAGTCAACACCTTTCTTCATGTAAAAGGCAGATTTTCTGATGCTGACCTAAACCCACTAACGTCAATACTACACCAACTTTATTTTATTTTTAATTATTCAAACACCTTTCTACATGCAAAAGCCAGTTTTTCGGAAGCTACAGTATCATATAAAAATATGACCAAAACCCACCAACGTCAATCCTACACCAATTTTTTGTTAAATTGAACATCTTTCTATATGCAAAAGCTGTTTTTTTTTCTGATGCTATCTTCTCAAAATGATGACTTAAACCCATTAAGATATAATAAAACAGCTGTTAGTTGGAAATCTAGTTTCTTTAAAGCAAACTCACATTTTGGTCTGATTCTAGTACGAAACAGCACCTTTTCACAAACCAATGAAACTAAAATGGGCTGAGATCCCATTTCTGTTGACATGAAAGAGTACTCGCTAATGTCCAGTTCTTATTAATCTGTAAATTTCAGTGTTAACTGTCAATATTCAACGAGCAAAGTCTTTGGCACCTGATTTCTAATCATCCTCAGAAGCAATTACAAGCAGACAAATGGGCAGAAAACTCGCCTTATGTTCTCTTCTCTTCAGAAGATTAATACCTCACACGATTCAACATGACATTCAATACAGGGAGATAGAAAAATAGATTTCTGCCTGTAGCTGGCTAGAAAATCAAGGTGATTTGAGAGCTTTAGGGCATAATATCACACAATAACGATATACTGGTTTCTTTTGAATAATCTTATTCCATTTTTATATGGAAAAAATATATAAAAAAATGAGAGTCCAAAGAACAGAACGGGAAAAGTTGAGACTCACTCAAGTTATATCAAACGCCACAAGTTTATTTCCCCTAATAAATCATTCCTAAGAAATTAGCTATGGTACATTAAACTTGCCTGTCCCGACTGTGTTGATATATGAACTGAAATTCATTTACACTATATTTACATAAGGTTTCCATTTATATGGAAATTATTTCTGCCATTTCAGACCCACCAACAATTTTGTAGAAGCATCCACTGCCCCGTAAATCTATTTGATCTTCACAATAGTTCCTGGATGCTGCCGAATATCAGAGGAGCTAATTCATAAAATCATTAGGAACTTCCGCTGGTTGGGTAGGAAAGAAAAACAAAAGGAAAACAACGGCAATCCACCCGACTCGTCTCGTCTTGTGGGTGTTGATGAATGGGGGGTTTTATTAAAAGTGAAAGGCTGGGAAGTAATAAATATATTCAAGATCATCAAGTTGTGCAGGCCGTGATTCTTTCGGAGACTGGAGGAGCACGACAAAACATTATAACGGTTAGGAAAACTTTCTAAAAAGATTTGTGGCTGAAATAGAATTACCTTTGGGATGCCAGGGGTCCGTGAATTCGTATTTCCCCAATCCGACCGTTCTCAGCATCTGCAGGCTGTTGCTGGTGGTCTCCTGCTGGCCGTTCGTCAGCGGCCCGTTGGTGGGCAGCGCCGAGGAGCTCATGGTGGCGGATTGCACCATGGGATGCGTCAAGTGGCCGTTGCCCACCACCGTGTGGACGGGATGGGCGACCTGGCAGACGCTGGGCATTGGAGGCAGGCCACCAACGGCAAGAGATTGGCTCTGGACGTTGAGGACCATGTTGGTCATTGGCTGTGAAGGCTGCTGTGGGAGTTGGTAGTGCGTGGGTAATTGTGGATGGGGGGTTTGGAGCGCCGGGGTCACACCGACGATCGGAGCTTGGACGGTCGCGCACTGGCTGTAAGCTGGCGGCTGCGGCAGGGCGTATGTGTGCGCCAAGAGTCCAGCCTGGCTGACGGCGGCAGCGACTTGCGGCGGCCATAGAGGAGCTGCAGAGAGCGAAACAACATCCATTTAAAGTAGAAGCGTGCGATATGACGATATTAGATTGTGAACTAATAAAATGTGTCCATGATCTGCCTTTACAGTATCGTGCATCAATGCACATTCTATCAGTTGCAGATCTATGGCTGTTTTTGGACTATTATTGAGTCTGATTATCACATGCATTGCAGTTACATTCACGTGATATTGTGGTTCATTATCTGCATGCACTTGCAGGTGAACAGGGTAAAAATGTAACTAACAGACTAATAGACATCACCACACTTCAGTTCAGTTGATTGATTATATTAAGAATTTTGTAAGTTTTTTGTGCACGTTTTCTGAACGGTTACGATAAAATATGCAAATAAGGCATTATGTAATTAAATACGCACTCGTTTGAATACATTTACTGAAACTGAATCTAAACATTGGATAAAGCCAGGTTCAAAATTGAACTGAATTGAAAATTCTTGTTTCATTCGACTTATTAAATTTAAAGGTTTTTACAGAGGGGATTCTGGATATCTCTTTTTATCACCCCATAAATCAGAAAACACTGTTGAAAGCCAGGAAAAATACATTTTCACCATGTTTATAGGAATAAAATGTATAAAATTAGGCAAATGATATATGAACAAAACCCTCTATAAAAACTATTAGCATATAGATACTAAACTGTAAGAAACAAAACTGTAAAGTTTGGTGTATGTAAGTGAAAATAACTACACTTATTTTCAGAAAATGACCTTTACAGATGCAAATACACAAAGTGCAATAAAATAAATGTTTTCTTTACACTAGTCTGACACAACATGTTTTTGAAAAGCCAGAAAGCCCAAAATATCTCAAAATTGACCAGTGCATAAAAAAATAAATAATCTTTATCTTTCTAATACTGTATTTTTTCTTATTGTTTGCAATTTGAATCTTTTTTAAAAATATATTTTTATAACAATTATAAAAATATTAGTTATAAATAGTTTAATAACGAAGACAAATAATGAAGTAAAATGAAATAAATTAACATGGTCATATCTCCCACCCCTACTTTGGCCCAAATGGTCTTTCATTCATTTTTCTTTCATGTTTTGTCATCTTGCAGGTTTATATTTTTAAACAGTGAAATTAGTTTGTAAGTACTGCTCTGTTACTTGCAAAACAGTCTTAAAATCCAACATGAAAAAGAACTGTGATAAGATTGCAGATCATGTTCCTGCCTGAAAAAATCGATATGATATGATATTTTTCCCATATCGCCCACGCCTAATTTGAAGCCACTTCGAGCAATCAATCAATCCATGCATGCAAGAGAAGATAACGAACAAGAGGTGTTATCACGGCGCTGTGGGCTTTGCTTTCAGCTCTTTACCTGTGATATCTTTCTCCCTCATCTGTTTTGCGGGCGGCTCATCCGTGTCCCAGGGCGTGGACTGGTTAATGGGTGTTTGTCCCCACCGGACGCTATTAGCCAGGACCTGGCCCTGAGTGTGTGCGTCTGCCGACGGGTGCCCAGAGACCTGTTTCAACGAGAGGAACATCTCCAGTAAACAGACCAGCCTTTAATTACAGTCTACGATTCCAATTACAGCCCATTTGCCAGACACTGGTACATCATTTCGCTTTGTTAATATTCCATTCCATTCGCTCTTTTAATTACGCCGCCGTTCTAGATTAGAGCCATCAATAATGCAGGAAAATCCAAGGTCGGCCCCCAGCAATTTGACTGGGTGCAAGAAAGTGAGATCTATATAGAGAACATTTTACTAATTAATTCTTATCTGCCTCGCATTGACTGTAAATCAAAGGGCAGGAAAGAAGTTTTGCGGGATCGAGGGGGCCTTTTAATCACTTCGCTGAAAATAGGAACTAAAATCGAATGGAAATGGACAAGTAAACCTCATTCTTCTGTAGAAACTACTAGTTTCAAAATCCACAATATGTCATTTTTCTTAAACATATTAACATGTACTCGATCTACATTATGATGCTCAGCCCAAAGCATTGACTTTGTAGACTGAAAACATTAACAATTTCCATGCCATTGTTTAATGAAAGTACATATTATTATATGAACATTTACTTTTCTCAATATTTACAGAATAAAAATTCAATTAGAAAGCAGACACACACTAACTGGCCAAATATTGGCTGATTAATTAGTCTGGCTAATATGATATTTTCTGAATGTAATCTTGCTCACAATAATGAAATGAACAATTAGATTTTATTAAAGATCCCATTAAATGGTTAGACAAACACAATTTTCATCAAAGCAAGAAATTGGGGCTTGAAGCATAAAATGGATGCTTCACAGACAAGAAAAAATAATAATAATAAAACCCATACACACACACAAATATAAAATAAAATATAAATATAAATATAAATATAAATATAAATATAAATATAAATATAAATATAAATATAAATATAAATATAAATATAAATCAAGAAGTTTTCAATAATTTAAAATAATTATTATTTGATAAATTTTAATAAATACAGGTCATAATAAGTATGTTTTTTTCATCTTTACATAAATATATCTGTTTTATTTTTCACAAAAGTTATTTGAAACATTATACATTTTTTTTGCACTTAATATGCTTTGTGTGTATACAAAATCACTTTTGTAAATGGTATTTACCAAAATGGGACAACTTGTACAGTATGTCATTGTAATTAAAAACTGACTGGTTTGCACAATATTTTTGTGTGCCAAAGACAGCAAAAGAAATCTCAGTTTGTTTTTCTGGAACAAAGCCTTTTATTCATATTCATCTCTTGTGTCTGCAAAAGATGGATCTTATTATGACGCTGTCAGAACTCGCTGTTTAATAAGCAAGTCGAAGAGGAGAAAAATAAGTAGCTGAAAACAAGTCCTAAACGTCTTCTTGATTTTATGCCACTTTTATTTCATATGCATTTCAAAACTGTAAATAAAAAGAAGAAAACATAAAAAGATCCCTCTTTAGCGTCCAGTGTGGGCGTTGAGTTTGTCAATGCATTTTATCATTGCCAAGCCTGAAAAAAACATTTCTTTAAAATGTGAAAAATGTATTTTGACATTCCATCTACAGAGGAAGACTGAATCACACACATTCCTCATCCCAGCGTGCTGTTGCTAAAATGCTTCAAATTTCATCTAAAGTTCACCTAACAAAATGAGCAAAATCGCTTCAAACTGTAAACAGTCGTAAAGAGCACACATTCAAGTCTGTAACATACTTCACATGTCTGACAGTGCAGAGATACTTTTTTTTTTGTCCGTTACAGTTGTAGTTTTTATAGTTTTAATTTGACCTTTTGCTTAACCAGCATTTCAAAATGCAATTCTAATGAGGAAAACGAATACAAAAAAAAAATGCAAGGACTTAAAATGTTATGAATGACAGACGTTCTCCTTCTGTAGGAATCTTTCTGTGGAATTCAGTGCTAGTCTGCACATCGTTTTACCATCTGAATACAACTAAAGTCTGCTAAGAAGCAAATAGAGAGCCTCACACACTCAAACGGTTCAGAGCAGGTGCGCTGGACAAATGGCATGAGCTCAAAGAACAAAGAAAAAAGAAAAGGTCTGCAGACCGCTGTAACGCGCAAAGAATACTTATTTATTAACGGCCACATGCTGCAGTGTTAATATATTAATACTGAAGTATTCTTTGTAAGCAACAGGACTGAGCAGGACCTCGTCATGCTTCATGTGAATGCCATTAAAAAATGATTCAAGCATGTGGAAAGAGCAGAAATCGGAAACTTCCCCTACCGACTGCTTCACCTCAGAATAGAGATGCATGTTCGTATCTCTGACAGGAGGGCGAGCAGTAATGAAATTCACCTGCATTCACTAAAACTTGTCAAAAGTTGTATCTGGAATATTCCATGTGAGAATGCTGAATAAATATAACATCAGCTGAAATATGTCAAGTCTATTTTCTCCTTACATTTGGACAGCACTGTTGCCTCTCATGACGAGTCAGAGTGATGAGAAAAAACTAGAGCATTTGAAATATAAAATGTAAAAAAAATATATATATATATATATATATATATATATATATATATATATATATATATATATATATATATATATATATATATATATATATATATATATATATATATATATATTACAACATTATTTTTAGTCAATAGTCAATTTTGGGGTAACAGTTACACTCTTAAGTTGAAATTAAATTAAATGGAATTAAATCAATGAATAAATGAATGAATACTTCAGAAACATTACAACATTATTTTTTTAGCCAATCGACACATATTTATTTTCACCATATTTTTGGAGCATTAAACCAATTTTTGACAGAACAGCTGCAATTTTAGTTGAAATAAATAAAATCTTCGGAAACATTACAACATTACTTTTAAGCCAATTTTGGTGGAAAATCAACACCATCTAAAATTATTAAAATACTTTTGAAATAATACATTATTTCTAAACTAATTTTGGAGTGAACATCTGCATTTTCAATGCTATCTCATGACCAATTCGTTTGTATTTTACGAGGTGGCTAATTTGTACGAATTCGTACGATCTCACTCGTACAATTTGTCTAAACCCCAGTGACGGGTAGGTTTAGGGGCGGGGTTAGGTGTAGGTCATTCGTACAAATTCATACGTACAAATTTAGCAAAAATCGTAAGGATTTTTTACGAGTGAGGCCGTATGAATTCGTACGAATTAGCCACCTCGTAAAATATTTACGAATTACCATGAGATCGGGCTGGCATTTTTTAGCTGAAATAAATAAATGAATAAATAAATACTTCTGAAACATTACAACATTATTTATTAAACCAGTTTTTGGGGAAACACTTTGTATCTGAAATAAATAAACAAAAACTTCAGAAATATCACAACATTATTTTAAAGCCAATTTTGATGAAAAATCAGAACTTTCTATCTGAAATAAAATACTTTTGAAACATTAAAACATTTTTTTTTAATACATTTTTTGGGGGAACATCTGCACTTTTTAGCTTTAATAAATAAACAAGTCCTTTTGAAATATTACAACATTACTTTAAAACATTTTGGGGGAACATCTGCAAATCAAAATCAAATACATTTTCATATTTTCCCAATTGATTTCAGGGTGATATACATTTTTTTTTTAGATAAATCCATAAATCCACATAAAGTCTCCAATTTGTGTTTATAAATGGTTTGAAATATCTGCAGTGACACACATAAAGATTTATCCCCTTTTATGGTATTATGGCTTATGCTTATTTACTGAGCACTATGAGGAAGTCAGCAGAAAATAAAAGCACATCATTTACCTCCTAATAACACTGACAGAATCATCCACCAAAACCCCAGCGGGCTGGTTTCAGGGTTACAAGACTCTTCAACGTCAAACCAGAGTTTATTCTGTGAGCAGCTGACTGCATGTAATCCCTTACATGTTAACCCCAAAATGACACATTTGACCCACTTCACCAATCGCTGAAGATGTGGTCAACACCCAGCGGCTAATATAGTCCAACAAAATGTTACCTGTGGAAAAATAAAACCACCATTTCCAATTATAATTTCCCTCGCGTGCCACGTCAAAAACCTGTGGTGTAACACACTATTTAAATGCGAACAACACGGCGCTCATGTCATGATTGTGTTTGAATATTAGCTGGAGTCCAGAAATGGATTTTCAGCTCTGTCCCTTAGGCAGGAGCCACACGTTCATACTCCCCAGGAAGCAGGTGCTTCGTTTAGTGAAAGTGACCTGCTGAAGTTTTCAAAGTGCACCAGGAGAGCAAGTGGAATTATGATAGCAAAGCTGTGGAGTTCACATGCGCTCATCTGCAGCCATCCTGCATGCATTCAAAGACGCTTCCCATGTGCCTGCAGGCGCAGTGAAACGGCAAATATTACATTTCTAGTTCATTTTAGCTGACTTACTAAAATACTTCCATTTCTGTATCGGTTTATGCATGAAGAGCATCCATGAGGAAACACAATGCATGCTGCATCTTGCTCTCAAGGTCAGAAGTTCAGAGTGCATGATCATAATTAAAACAGATGCACAAAATAAAACTGATCGTTTCAGTTCCTAGCAAAATTTGACTATATGAAACACACAGTACTCATGTTAAGCAGTTGCACATGTACTGTAACTTATTTCCCCGAAAATGACAGCGCAGACACTTTCTGTGAAATCTGTAACAGTAAATTCATATTCATATTATACTACCATTCAAAAAAACTACCATTTTTTTTTGGAAAGAAATTAATACTTTTATTCAGCAAGGATGCATTAAACTGATCAAAAGTGACAGAAAAGACATTTATAATGTTATTTTAAAAATTATATTTCAAATAAATCCTGTTCTTTAGAATTTTCTATTCAACAAATAATTCTGAAAAACAAAATAAATCACGGTTTATTAAAAATGTGAAGCAGCACAACTGATTTGAACATTGATTATAATCAGAAATGTTTCTTGAGCAGCAAATCAGCATATTAGAGTGATTTCTGAAGGATCATGTGACACTGAAGACTGGAGTAATGATGCTGAAAATACAGCTTTGACTCTCAAAAATAAAATTACATTTTAAAATATATTCAAATAGAAAACAGTTTTCGTTCTAAATTTAGAATGGTATAAAAAAAATATGTAAAAAAAATAATAATAATAATAATAATTATTATTTATATATATATATATATATATATATATATATATATATATATATATATATATATATATATATATATATATATATACACACACATATATATATATATATATATATATACACATATATATACATATATATACATATATATATACACATATACACTTTTTTTCTTCTTTTTTTTTAACCGTAAACAAAACTGTTTTTTTTTTTTAAATCAAATAAATGCAGCCTTGGTTATCTTTCAACAAAAAAAAAAAAAAAAAAATCTTACAGGCCCTAAACTTTTGAATAAAATAAACTATAAATTTTTTTATTTTAATGACTGATTTTTAAATATATTTTTAAAATGATACCTTACATAAAACAAAAACAAGACATGGCTTGCTCTGAGTTTTATCCTGAGAATCAACTGAATTGTAAAAAGGTAGTTGTTACATAGCAAAACACAGCCAGGGAATTGTAAGGAAAGGTAGAAAATAGGGCTGTGCGACGCTTTTGGATTACGCAGATGATTCAGATGTCTCTTCAGAACGAGGTCTCTTTAAATGGCACGTGTTCGTTACTGTACGAGGGCCTGTCAAACAACGACAGCATGCTTCTGCTCATCCTCCATCCGGCGGCGTGCACGCAGGATCACTTCCCGCAGTCAAATAAGCCGTCTCCATTCGAGCGGATGGCTGTCCTCCACCATCCTAATCCGCCAGGCATTGGGCAGCATCGCTCTCCGCCTCTCACAAAGCCAAATACAGCATCCACACTGTCATGCTCTTATTTGCTATTCCTATCTCTGCTGTCAACACAGAAGCCTTCCTCACCCGGCAGAAGCGCTCGCTCCCGCGGCGCCAGCAACCGATGATCCATCATTTGTCAGGACCGTCGCTTTGTGAAGTAAGTTTGCGATTCCTTACGGCTTGCGGCGTCTTTAAAAACATCCTCAGAGACGGGAATCTGCGGTGGTCTCCCGCTGATGGGAACCAAGGAAATTTTTTTTATAGGAAAGAAGCTTCCCAAGCGCCACGTCTTTCTCGTGTTGATGGTTCAAAGGAGGAACTCTTGGCCTTCAGTTTGTGCCTTTGGCCGCTGAAAAAGCTTCAGGCTGGAGAAGCTTTACCTTGAGATGAATTCTGCACGCGTGCGGCTGCAGATGATTTTCAACAGCAAGGAGACGTGGCTCTTAAAAGGGTCATGGCTCCTCAGACCTGTGAGGGACACTGCTATATCTATAAATGACAGGCAGAAATACACGGGTCTCAAAGTCAACGGTGCTGTTCTCTGATGTCTGGCTTCATCCAGACTGTGTCAGATTCACAAGAGAACAGAAAATGCCTCTGAAATCAATTCAGTCAAACTGAATTTTTGAATTGAAGCAGCAAACCATGGGCAAAATTGTTCATTATACACACAACAAATACATTTCTCTTCAATGAAACTCCAGTTCAGATCATCGCTGTTCATTTTTACAAACACAAGCCAATCAGAGAAATTGCATCAGGGTCCAAATCAAATGCTCCAAACAAACAAGGTGTGAAAATGGCCTAAAACAGCGACATATTAAAGAAAAAAATACTGTGTATTTTGCTATATTAACTATACTTGATAATATACTTATATGCATTTTATTTATATTGTGTAGTTTTGTTGATAATTTTTAAGGATGTTGATATCCGTCTAATCTGTGTTTTATTAAAAAAAGAATAACTATAATTGATTATGCACTTATTTGCATTTTATTTTTTATTATTTGTATATATTTATATAATATTAATTTCTAGTAACAAATTTTATTTGTTTATATACATAAAATCAAGTGGTCCAAACAGGTTTTTACTGCAAAAGTCAACCCAAATGCTGTAAAAATCAAACAGTAAAACTGTTTTAATTTGGTTTGTTTATTTATTTATTTATTTATTTATACATACTTTTGAGTAGCTTTGATGAATATTTTTAGGGATGTTTTGCTATCCTATACTTATTAGTACCTTTTTTAATTTAAATTTAATTCAATATTTTATTTTAATTTAATTTAATATTTTATTTTATTTTCCACTGTTGGCTCCATGAGTTTATTTGACTAACTCCTAGTCACAATAGACAGATGTCAACATATTAATATCCTTAAAGAAACAGTCAACAAAACCATAAATACCTTCTAGACAAAGTTAAAACAATTTAAAGGGGTGGTTGATTGCAATTTCACTTTTTTAACGTTAGTTAGTGTGTAATGTTGCTGTTTGAGCATAAACAATATCTGCAAAGTTGCAGCGCTGAAAGTTCAATGCAAACAGAGATATCGTCTTTTAAAATTTTGGAAGTTTAATGCCTACAAAAATGGCTGGTAAGGGACTACAATGAGTTACTTCCCGGGTCTGATACGTCACGAACCCAGATGAACCCCGCCCTCAGGAACATGTAAGGAAGGGGGCGAGGCCATGCTGCGCTGCTTTAGAGAAGAGGAAGAGAAAACTAGTGGTGCACGTAAAAATCTATTCATATATGAATCGCGATTCTGTCTTCTAACGATTCTAATGGATTCACAAGTTTCAAAATCAATGTTCTAAAACAGCCATTCTTAATACTGTTCCTCGCGTCGCCCTGCTCTGCATCTCTCTCTCTCTCTCTCTCTCTCTCTCTCTCTCAGATCATCAGATCAGCTCCAACAAACTGTTCCAGTTATACATTTTCACATAGCAATGAGAAGTGTTATACATGGACGCTAACATAAGCAGTAGCATAACAGCGTATCTAAAAGTATGAGACAACAAACAAACAAACATACCATTAAGAGCCATGCATGCACAGGTTCTGCGCGATCCTCTTCACTAATATCCTCTGCGTCTCAATCGGGCTCAAATTGATAAGCAATATAGCATGCCGCTGAGCTGAGGGGCGGGACATTTAAATCACAACACACTGAGCCAGCTAACCAATCAGAGCCCATCACACATTTCTGAGGGAGGGGTTTCATAAAAACAGGAAATAATCGAGGCGTTTGTCAGAGAAGGGACAGTGCGGTGTGCAATAAAGGTATATTATATGAAAAAAAAACAAAGCATGAACACATGTTAGACTGCACCCCATAAACACAATCAAGCCTAGAAAAAAAAAAAACAGTAAACCACCCCTTTAAATGTTTGTTTTTTAGGCAATTTGGTTGACTTCTGTGTGATAAAAACTTGGTTTGATGTCACTTGATTTCCAAAGTAAAATCTGAATGAAAGCAAAACCAGTTGAGAAACACTGGTTTAATTTAGCAAGGCCTTCCAAATAGTTTTTATGTCTAATCAGAGATTAAATGGGAATAATTAGCCAAATGAATCATGCAATTATGCTGCTGGACTAATGAAATTCCTCTGGACTGTTGAATCTGCCCAAATGGAGCAGAATTATGCCAACTGTTTACAGCAGAGTGGCAGACCCATTGTTATTATCTATAATATGAATATGAAGTGGCACAATACAAAAGCATGATAACGAGCAATTCAAACAAATCGCATAACGATGAGAAAATATTTCCTTTGCAGGCTCTTCATTTTCTTGTCTACCCTCAGTAAGCGACTGCAGAGTTCAAGAGTCCTGCGTGTTTTGGCATGTTCTGACTGGCCGTTTTGCATAATGCAGTTTCACTAAATCTAAATGAGAGAGCTCTTAGCTGACAAAATGAAACCTTCAGCGGAGCGGAGCTGTTGAAAGAGGTCACGCTACAGATAGCGGCTGAAATACTCAATAAGCTTTCAGGGCGTCTTGAGAGCCGTCCAGAAACACAAGACAGCCATGATTAGGGGAAGAAATTAAATGGGAGCAGAGTATGAAAGTGTGTCTGAAATGATGGTGGAAACAGCACTCGCACGGTCATGCTCCCGATGTAACTCTACATCTGCTGGGAAACTCCAATGACATCCAGCAGCCTCAACAGAATAAGTTACAGACTTATAAGTTGCAGAAATGCACAGAACATGCTGTTGACAGTTCATCGCTGTTCATTTTTAGCCTACATGAACCGAACAGAGAAAATGCATCAGGGTCCAAATCAAAGGCTCCAAATGAATGAGGTGTGAAAATGGCTTAAACTAACAACATATGGTTATTACAATCACTTTGCGAAATAACATTTTGCCAGATGTTGCCGTTCATCTTGGTTATAAACAGTGTTCGTAAAGTCAATAGAACTATAAAACAGCCTAATTTACAGTTAGATTTTTTATTTACATGATTATTTAGATTTATTGATGATAATTAGTTGGTATACAGTATTTACCATATATACCAATGGTATAATGACCGTAACCATATATTTAAGATCCAAATAAATAATCTAACTAAATAAAAAAATAACAGAATACTTATTCACTTCAAAGTCATTCATAGAGCATACACAACTCCTTACAAAAGATTTAAAATGAAACTACAACCGAATCTCAACTGCCATATATGTAATACTACATTATCAGGTACTTTTCTGCATATGTTTTGGGAATGTCCTGTCGTCATCAGTCTATGGACACATGTAAACCTGGTTCTATCATCCTTACTGCATATTGATTGGTCTGTTAATCCAAGTTTGTGTCTTCTTAATGATGATTCTGGCCTCTGTATAACTTCAATGCAAAAGAGAATGTTGTTTGCTGGTTTTACAGCTGCAAAGAAGACAATAATACAAAACTGGTTTACACCGCACATGTGTGGAAAAACATATTGGATCCGTAGCCTCCTGCAAATAGTGACTTGTGAATGTACAACAGCACGAATCAATGGGGCCAAGCCTTCTACCATTGATGCTTGGCAGTGCTTTCTCTTTGATATACGTGACTGTATAAAGGAGTGACTTTTGTGTTTTTCTTGTCCTTCCCTCTCTCCCTCCCTTTGACTGGACTTTGAGATATTGAGTATGTGTCTGTTGTTGTTGTGTTTTTTTTTTATTATTATTATTTTGTATTTTTTATTTGTTTATTTTTATTTTTATTTTTTTGGATGTTATGTATGAAAAATAAAAAATGTTGATAACAAAAAAAAAAACAGAATAAATAACAATAAATCTTCTCATATAGTGACTTGTTTAAAAAAAATGACGCTCTATTTAACATATTTACGGTTATATTTATATATTTATAGTTTTACTGATCCTAATTAGTTTCCCAATGGTACATTAATCATGTCACTATATCTGAGCACCTCACTGTTTTTTAAAATAAAAATAAATGAAATACTTCTTTGATCATGACACCAATATTATAATTATATTATGTTATAATATTATAATTATATTATGTTAATCATGACACCAATATTATAACAATAATCTGATAAACAGTGACTTCTTTAAAAAAAATACAGCTCTATTAAACAGCTTCAAAGTTCTATATATTTACATGAATAAATGTATTTTTTTCAAGTTTTACTAATGATAATTAGTTCATTAATGGTATACTAATAGCGTCACTGTATTTGAGATCCTCACTGTTTTTAAAATAAACAAACAAATGCAATTATTTAATTAAACAATTGAACACTTAAATAAATACACAAATAACTATTCAATTAATAAAGCAAATAAATGAATAAATATTTGATTGTAAAAATAAATTTTATTGTCTGATAAACAGTGACTTATTTAAAAATCTTTTCAGTTATATTACATGAGTAAATGTAAATTTGCGTTTTGTAGTTAATGATATTAACATTATATATCAATATGCATATTAATCATGACACCATATTTGAGAAAAAAAATCTATAAATAAGTAATAAATGAAACAAGTAAACAAATAAATAAATGTTTATTTGATTGTAACAAACTATACTGTCTGATAAGGTCACTTTAAAAAGATACAGCACCATATAAAGGATATTGTCTGATAAACAGTGATTTATTTAACAAGATACTGCTTCATTAAATGGCTTTATTAGTAGCTTGTAGCATAACTAGAAAAGCCAGACTGTAGTTGAACTTCATTTTCTCAACTTGCATTTTAATTAGCTCGTAGAAAGTTTCAAAAGTAGCTTCACCAACACTTCTGCATTTTAATGAGTCTGAATGCGACAAATTCACCCTTTTGAGTCATTTGACAGTATTTATATCTGCCTCACAAGAGCGGCGACTCTTTTTGCAGGATCAAGACGAAAAGGCCACAAAGCCAATCTTCTCAGCGAGATTCGTAACTTAATATGCAAGCAAATTACTTTAGCACACACTCAATTATTGGCTGCTCACGCCACCGCTGATCTCCCGCAATACAATCACAGGATGAGAGAAGCCAATATGCCGATACTTTAAATAATAAAATCTCCATCTTTTCACACAAAGACGTCTTTGTACGTGGAATGAAAGATGCACAAGCATATTGCTTTTGACCCCAGACTTTCCCCAGTGTAGACGTCTGTAAATCTGAGATTGCTTTATTCTTTCCCCCACCCCTCTCCGGCCCGTCTACAATATGAAAGCAGGTAGCGGGAGTTTCTTCTTGACACAGATCAATAAGCAGCCCCGCTCTTCCTTATCAGAGATGGCTTGTAGAGATAGGCTGGTGGGGGCGGCTGCAGGGCTTTCATGATGGATGACAGAAAAATTGACCCTAAGATCCACCACTGCACGCGCTTTAATCTCTTTTTTTTGCCGCGAGCGGAGACAACAAACACATGTGGCACGTAATGATGCCGCAAAGCTCTCCAACTTGATGTGACCATCAACAGTTGCGTTTGAAGTGACTCTATCCATGCACAAGGACAAACAATGCTAAATCCTGCAAAACAAACAGATATAACAAAAAAATAAAAAAGAAGAAAAAAAAAAGAATTAGGTTAAATTAGGCTGATGTCAACATGTAAAAGTTGTGTAATGCCTTCCTTAAAAACCATCAACAAAACTATACATAAAACAAATAAATAAATAAAAAATAAAAGTAAAATTATATAAATATTTATACTTTATATAAAAATAAATAAAACAGAAAAATAAAATGTAAAAGCATTAAAAAAACATGGGAAAAATCAAATGGTAAATAAATAAATAACACCTAAACCAAATTAAATGCAGAATCACCTGCAGTGAGAATTTTACACTGCAGGAAATTTTCGCAAATTTCTGATGTATAAAATCAAGTCTCATCTCATGTCTTTCCCTCCCTATAACACACAGAAATATGTCCGACTGGAAGAAAAATGGGTTTCAAAAGCACTTCATGTAAATTTACTTATCAGGGTTATTAAAGTTCTCTAAAACTAAAACCATTAAAAAATGCTGTTACTTGAAATATTTGTTTTTAATGTTTAATAATTCAGTTTTGCTGAGGAACCTTTAAGAAAATAATAATTAAAAAATCGTATTTTACAGTAGCTAGTTGCCAAGGCAAGTTAGTTTAACCTGATGCACTAAATAATTATATTTTAAAAAATACATTTAAAATAAATAAAACCTACTAAATATAACAAAAACACATACATATACATACATACATACATACATATACACATATATACATATATATATATGTGTCACTCCTTCAAAGTCAACATCGAAATTTTGCTTCAGAATCAAACCTGGATGAGTCATCTGAACACTTTCATGGACCGTTTTGTCTCTTTTGGACTTTAGCAGTGTGAGTTACCATCGACTACCATTGAAGCGGGAACATCTCTCAATTGCATTTTACAGAAGAAAGTGATACCAGTTTGGAATGACATGAGGGCGAGTGGCCGCAGGTGTGTTCAGTCCTACCTTAGTCGTGGAGGTGGTGCAGGTGGAAGCTAACCGCTTGCAGGTCAGCTCGCTGTTGGCCGTGCTGGTTGCGCCGGTGACCGGGGTGGGCAGCAGCGAGGGGATGACGGGCAGGGGCAGAAGGCCGGGACGGTTGTTGCCGCTGTTGGGGACGGAGGAGGCAGAGGTGGAGACACAGCCGTTAATGGTTCCGCCGCAGCTGCTGTTGGAGGCGCAGCGCTCCCTCCGCTCCCACACGCTGCGGAAATCCCGCTCAAAACGCTGATGGTACCGCGACATCATGACAGAGCAGAGCAGGAGAACGAGAGACACTTCTGCTCACGGTGAGCTGGAGAACACCTAACGGAGGAGAACAAACATCTTATATTAATGTCTCAAAAAAACAACTGGTATATTTACCAAAACACAACAATGTCAAAGACATCAAGATCTAACAGCCGATCACACAGCAGAAATAAGCACGAAGACAGTCAGTCAGCGCATGTGGCTAATAAGCTAAAGCGTCTCTGTGAATGGCGAGCTGTTTCGTCTGATATACAAAATCAAACACACAGTGTTTTCAGCATCTGTGTCTAAATATTATGACATGAACTACTCCTCGAGAGAGTCACTTCACCAGCTTTTCACTGTGTAATGTGAGGAAAAACTGCAAAGTGAAATTGAAACTAAAACTGAAAGATCTTCACGACAACCCGGCAAAGTAAAAGTCTGGTTTAACTTGAAGAAATTATGACAGAAATATATCACTATTGTATACAAACATGCACTCCTACTACTAATAACATACTTATTTTAAGAATATCATACAACCAAAATATTTTCTCATTCATGTTTATTTCATACAGTTCTGTTAGCAAAACATCTGATTTGAAAAAATAACAATCAAATGTTCATTTTAATTTTTTTTTACATTTTTAAAGACTGATGGAAGTGTGCAAATTGTATTAATCCATATCATTAGACACTATTTTGGATGATTTACATTAAATCACAAAATACAGAATCCAGAAAAAAAAACTACATTAAAAACACAGAATTTAGGGAAAAATAAAATTTCCATGGGGCTCACCAACAATTTGCTCCTTTTCACCCAAATTACAATTACAGGGGCAGATTATTGATTAATAGACTTATTTCCGTGCACAATACTTATTACTTCAATAGCATGTGAAAAATGCAGTAAATTGTATCTGGAGCAATGCATTTCTGCTTTGGCAGAAATATAGCCAGAGTCACGTATTTCCAATGATTGTTGGTCGGTTGGCGTGTTAATGTCATGCCAGCTTCCTTGGTTATTTTCATGGCAAGTAACAAGTTGAAATAGTTGAAATAAAAGAGCAAATACAAATCCTATACAAGGTTTTAAAGTTTTGCTTTAGATAAAACTCTAAAATGAATTCAGGGACAAATTTCTTCAAAAGAGTTTGTGGATTAATATATCTTCCTAACAGAACTTAAGCCAGTATAATTTAATAAAATATGTTTAAGTATTTCCAATGAGTCTGGGCTGCAAAATGGATTGCTATGGATTGTAGATCAATTATCAATTAGCATCAATTATACAGAAATAAAAGACAATATTGTCTTCCAAAAGACACTTTTTGGCTGCTTTTCTGTGCAAATATTGATGTATGCCATTAACTGTGATTAACGTGATTAATTAGTCAGCACATCATATAATTAATCCAATTAAAAAGATTCAATTTACACCCCTTAATTACAACACTTAGTGACAATTCATCTCCTGATCTCGCATTTTGAATCTGCTGAAATCTGAAAGTACTTTACCATCAAACAAGGTGGAAACACTGAAAGCACTGAATAGTTTCAGATATAGCATGGGAATTCAGTGTCTAGTCAGCATCTCTATTGTCACATGATTCATTCTGTATGATTCTGCCTTTAAATTCAGCACAAAAGATGAGAGGTCACATGTTGTCTAGAGAGGTGAGATAAGCAGCTGCTTTACAGATCAATCCAGCCATGATGTGTGACAGCAGCACAAAAGAGCAACGCTGATGCTGATAACAGAAATGGTGTGAATGAACATTTCTGTCAGGACCACTATCGTCAAAGATGATTGACAATTAGCATACAGTTTGGATTGGTGGTATGGTTCTGCTCTACGCAAGAACTCCCTGCGCATCCATGCAGCCTAGCATGGATGAGAGCAGGGAGAGCAGCGATAACCCCCCAGGCTAAACAGAACAGAACCAACAAATGTATTGCAGATATTGTTAAAGTTCAGTAATTTTATGTACATATTTTTTAATTAGTCTGATTCAAAGGAGAATCAGAAGGCTGAATCTTGACTGACAGAGGAGGAGTTGGGGATGGAGGAGGGTAATTAGCTATTGAGCAAAGAGTAAACTGCTGATAATACTGAAGGACCTTATATATGGATGCTTAGATATCTGTAGTATTATTATAGGTAGATGGGGGATCAGCTGAGAACCTGCCAGAACTAACGCTACGCTTGATGTTTGGTGAATGCCAATCAACTTTCTGTGAAAAAGACATGTCAATCAGTCAATCAATCAATGAGATTCCACTGACTGAAGCAAAGGCTAATTCTAAAATGATAGACAGATAGATAGATAGATAGATAGATAAATCTATCTATATATATATATATATTTATTCTTCAACAATATCTAACAATGAGCAAATCTGATGCTAAAATGATTAGATCATTCATTAGATCTTTTCAGGTTTAATTATAAAAATTAAAAAAAATAATGTGTTTGGTTTTAATGATGGTTTCAGACCACATTCACAAATATGAGGTATATATACAGTGCATGTGGAAAGTATTCACAACGCTTCACTTTTTCCACATTTTGCAATGTTACAGCCTTATTCCAAAATGAATTAAATTAATTATTTTCCTCGAAATTCTACAAACAATACCCCATAATGACAACGTGAAAGAAAAACCTGAATTGAAAAAAAAATAAAAATCACGTACATAAGTATTCACAGCCTTTGCCATGACACTCAAAATTGAGCTCAGGTGCATCATGTTTCCACTGATCATCCTTAAGATGTTTCTACAACTTGACTGGAGTCCACCTGTGGTAAATTCAGTTGATTGGACATGATTTGGAAAGACCTGTCTATATAAGGTCCCACAGTTAACAGAGCCTCTCAGAGCACAAACCAAGCCATGAAGTCCAAGGAATTGTCTGTAGACCTCCAAGACAGGATTGTATCGAGGCACAGATCTGGGGAAGGGCACAGAATAATTTCTGCAGCATTGAAGGTTCACAGAAGCATGTAGTCTCTGTTACCCTTAATGGAAGAAGTTTGAAACAACCAGGACTCTTCCTAGCGCTGGTGTCCTGGCCAAACTGAGCAACTGATGGAGAAGGGCCTTGTCTAGACTGGCGTCCAAGAACTTGGAGTTGAGCTCCATGATCATATGTGAAGATTGGAGAAACCTACAGGAGGACAAACATCACTGCAACTCCACCGATCTGGGCTTCATGGTGGTGACTTGTGTACATGGGATTATTATTTTTTTTAATAAATTTGCAAAGATTTCAAACAAACTTCTTTCATGTTGTCATAATGGGGTATTGTTTGCAGAATTTTGAGGACAATAATGAATTTAATTCATTTTGGAATAAGGCTGTAACATAAAATGAAGCACTGTGAATACTTTCCAGATGCACTGTATTTAATACTGTCAAAAGGATAAAAGACATCAAGCTAAACTGTTCATCTATAATCACCCATCCCGATATATGCAAATTCAAATGCTCATTATTCATGCACTTCATTTAAATGCATACAAAATAGGTGGTGAAGAGACTGTCTTTCTCCTAGTTTAAAGTCAAGAGAGAAGAGAATTGATGGCAGGTGTAAAGTGGATGCAAGGTGGCAAAACTAGAACAATCAATGATTTATCAGAGACTTTTCTATTGTTCTCTTGAGCTAAACACAGCATAAGAGCACAGTTCTTCAATTCATGGTTTAATTTTAATCTATATGCACAAATACAACATACATAGCAATACATTTTACCCAAACATCTAAGGAATGGACTCCAATATTGATTTTACTACAGAAGTTCAAATTAGAAACACTACGACATCAATTTTAAGTATATTGTGAAATATATATATATAATAATTTTCTTTGATTACAACTTAAGTACATTCACTCTCAATAGAAATAAAATTGGGAAAGGAGATTTAAAATAATAAAAAAACAATATTTATAGTTGGTGCAGGCTATAAATGCTGAATCTGAAACTCATGCTTCGCAGATACTGTACAAATGTCATGATAATTTCATTTCTACACTGCACTAGAAAACAAAGGCCAGCAATGATGGAAAACAAGGAAAGATTGTATGTGACAGAATCAAATCCCTGGGAATTCCACACGCATGCATTTTTCCACAGCCTTTTAAACTCAAGCTGCAGGATGGATCCAGCAGTTCAAACGGCTGGAATAAACCTCGTACGGCTGAACGTATCTCTGACATGTGGTTAAAAACAGGCAGGAAAAGAAAAACTGTAGGTGTTGTTTCATTCGTATCTTGTACACAAGCTCTAAAAAGGTGAGATATGTAAATTACAGTATCAATGTGGGCTAAAAAAGAAAACAATGACGCACATATAGCTTTGATATAATGAAGAGGTTTGGTTTAAATATATACAGCAGCAGTTCTGCGTCTTCACACTATGAACTGAAAAACACCAAGCATATCATTAAACACACCGTCCTATTGTTCTCTGCTTCAGTCCCACCTCTGCTATTGGACACATAAAGACGCCTAATGAGTTATAAACACATTTCAAATGCATCAAGAAAGAGAGATAAAACTGCAAGCATTTTATTATATCTGGCATTTACTAATCATAAAATGAAAAGTTTCCATGCTTATGCTAAGCTTTGTATAAAAATTAATGAGCAAAAGAGAGCAATTATATAATGGAAAACAGGCAAAGAAAAAAACCTGCATATATTGAACATTTTAAAACATCTTCACATGTGTCTCATCCAATCATATTTTAGAGCAGTAACTGTGTGTTTCATAATTGAAAGTATTACAGTCAGTAATCCACATTTCACCTTTTATTTCTGATTCTTGAACTTTGTATAAAAACCACGCTCCACTAAACTTTCCATTTATGATCTAGATTCAATCTCTCCCGGACGCGCCTCACAGATCAATTCATTCATTCCGCCACTTGAGACGAGATCCTGTCATGTGTGAACAATGCAGCGAGAGCAATATGCCAACACGTGCCACGGCACAGCAACACCCGCACATCGAGGACTTTCAGATGCACTTGGACCCTCGCTTTTCTAATTCTGGCTTCAGAGGAGAAATCACTTGCTACAACAAAAAGTTACAGTTGCGTGTTGGTAAAAATGCTCCTGGTTTACCAGAATAACAGACACTTGAGGTTGGAGCCTTTTTAATTTCAGACCGTGATAAACACAGACTTTGGCAAATACTAGGAGAAATGTCAAATCAAGTCAATATCAAGTATGTTTTATTTGGGCAAACAGCACTTCTAATCTCATCATAGAGGTTCCTCTAATGTTTGAGCATGTTTCCCCATAAATCTCATTTTATTTTATGAGATGAAAACGCACATAAAAAGATTACAGTTGAAGGTGAGTGACAGTTTAATTATCTGTTAAAACCTCATCAAATTTTATGCAAAAATTACAATACTGCTGTAGAGAAACAGGATGGGATTTCAGTGCTCAGATAAAAATGACTCTAAACCTTACTTAATACTATGTGAGAGACTCCAATGTTCACAATGCAAAACACCTCCTCACTACCTTTATCAGCCCAAGATCACTGGAAAAATGTGCATGCGGTGATATTTCTGCAAAATATTTCTGCTTCAGTTTGGAAATTAAAATGTCCAGCAAGTGGCACTAAAAGGTTAATGCTTTACTGTGTCTTAAAATAACGTATCAGCTACACTAAACTTGACCCTAAATACACCCAATAGTGTTAAAAAAAAAAAAAAGCAAACGTGAAATAAAAATACATTTGCTGAAGCAACCATGCCATTTTACTCATGTTTCACAAGACTCGAACTCAAGAGCTCCACATCAGGGTATGATTGCACCAACCATTCATAAGTTCTTAAATTAGAACGCTAAGTCCACACTAGAGGCTTAGTAACTACTAGCTAGTTTGTAACTAAATCTATACATTAATTAGCTAGGCTAAGTTGTAACTTGCGTACAGCTGGTGCAACCGGCCCCAGAAGTGTAATTCTGTACCAGGTGAGCTTACAAGCATATAAGGGATGTGCATCTCATGACTCAGGCCGATACGATACGCATCTCGATGCATAGCCAACAATACGATACATTAAAGATACATATGAAGCAGGTATTGATGCGATGCTATACGATTCACTCCTTTTTATGATGCAGTGCGATCCGATTTCGATTCACCACAATGCGATTCGATGCAATATGATGCAATGGAGAAAATATGATCACTTTTAATGCCTTGAGACCGGTTTCATAAAACAAGTTAACCAAATAAGCCAGGCTTATTAGTCTGAATCATTGTCAAATGATTTGGTTCCATAAAACAAATTTATCATAGGTCTAGATCAAGCTTAGCCACTGTGGCAACTTATGCTGGGAAACTAACCTGGTCTAAAGCAGGCTAACTGTTAGACTAAGCTGAGCTCCTCTAACACTGACCAATAGGAACACAATGATATTACCACCCTCTTGCATACTATTATTTGACTTTTTTTTTTTTTTTTTTTTTTTTAACAGTTTCTTGCCATGCAGCCTTTCTCTCTGGTTTTATGACAGCTGTACCTTTTATAGTTTGCAGAACAGATAGCAGAACATTAGAACATTACAATCTAAAATTGCTCTTTAAAGCATTAAAATAACTAAATTAAAAGTTAAAATCACTGAATTAACTGCTATAAGAAACACACATTAACTCATTTGAGCTTAGTAATTAGTACTGTACTAGCTTACATTTGATTTACCCATTACACTGAAAAAAAAAAAAAGATTTTTAAGGTAAGTGGACGCAAACAATTTATTTTAGCTACATTTAATTAAAAAAAAAAAAAGTTGAAAGTCAGTCAACTCAATTTGTTTATTTAAACGTAGCTAAAATAAATTGATTGCAACCACTTACCTTAAAAAAATGTAGTAAATTCAATTAACCATTTTTTTTTTTTCAGTGTACAATAGTCCTTTTACAGATACTGCTATCATAAAAATACACTTATATGTAGGTTTAAAATTATTTTAGTACTTCAGCTTAAACTCAACAGAAATGGGGCATTTTTTTTTTTTTTTTTTTTTTTAAATACAAACACTTCCTTAATACTTCCAACACAAGCATATCTGTAAACATTACAGAGTTTAATAGGTGCCGCAGAACAGGAGAGATCCAGGAAATCGCACAATGCAAAAACAAATCAACTGCACGTCACTTCTTTTCCTCTTTTCTGTCACCTCTGACACCCAAAGGCATACAAATAAAGAAAAACACTGAAAAGCACTGAAAAACAGCACAAAACCCACACAAAAACAAACCCGGGCAGAACACATGGATTGGAGTTTAGCTGTGCTGAAATGCGATCAGCGTGTGCTGTCGGTTCCACAGGTATAGATTCGATTACAATACACAATACCACTATGACATTACCAGTTTGCTGTACATGTACCTTACACATTAAATACAATGTATAATTGATTCATTAAATAAGCCGTCACAGAGTATGAAATAAACACCCGCCAAACCGCGTTAGTTCCAGGAGGAATGCCTTGCCTAGACACAATTAATATGGAAATTTTCACAATATTTACGCTTGCAGAAATAAAGGCTACATTTGTTTACATTTTGCAGAACAGACGGAAGAAGATCCGTCAATGTGCGTTTGTTTCGTTATGTTCAGATGTTCTGTAACGTTAGCGGTCGTGTGAGGAGATTTCACTCTTCTCCGTGTCAGAGGTTAAATACATTTATAATTATAATACATAATTAAACTTTAAAATATAATTTAATTTAACTCAGTGATGCAAATCAGAATTTGTATCAGCTGTTACTCCAGTTTTCGTGTAATATGATCCTTCAGAAATCATTCAAATATATTGTTTTATTACCAGTGTTGTTGAAAAAAAAAAAAAAAAAACAGCATATGCTGGTTAGGTATGTTTTGAAGCTGGGATGCTGGTTTGTGCTGGTCATGTGCTGGTCTTGAGCTGGTCGGACCAGCTTAGGACAAGCAAAGGACCAGTTTAAATCAGCTCAAACCAGCATCCCATGCTTCAAAACATACCATACCAGCATATGCTGTTTTTTCAACAGGGAACAGTTTTGCTGCTTAATATTTTTGGAACCTGTGACAGTTTGTTCAGGATTCTTTTATGAATAGAAAGCTAAAAAGAGCAGCATTGATAATAAATCAGGCTGATAAAATTCTGATTTGCATCACTGAAATAAATTACATTAAAAAAATTAAAGGTATTTTGAATGGCAGTGTGTGTGTGTATAAAATGTATCTAAATATCTATATATCTAAATAAAAATAGACTATATTCAGTATATGATCCAAAGTAACTAGTAACTAACTACTTGAGTAGTTTTTTATCCGACACTTTTTACTCTTACTCAAGTAACTATTCAGACTATTACTTTTACTTTTACTTGAGTAAATATTTCTTCAAGTACTTTTACTTCTACTTGAGTACAGTTTTTGGGTACTCTACCCACCTCTGGTTCCATAAAACAAATTTATCATAGGTCTAGATCAAGCTTAGCCACTGTGGCAACTTATGCTGGGAAACTAACCTGGTCTAAAGCAGGCTAACTGTCAGACTAAGCTGAGCTCCTCTAACACTGACCAATAGGAACACAATGATATTACCACCCTCTTGCATACTATTATTTGACTTTTTTTTTTTTTTTTTTTTTAACAGTTTCTTGCCATGCAGCCTTTCTCTCTGGTTTTATGACAGCTGTACCTTTTATAGTTTGCAGAACAGATAGCAGAACATTAGAACATTACAATCTAAAATTGCTCTTTAAAGCATTAAAATAACTAAATTAAAAGTTAAAATCACTGAATTAACTGCTATAAGAAACACACATTAACTCATTTGAGCTTAGTAATTAGTACTGTACTAGCTTACATTTGATTTACCCATTACACTGAAAAAAAAAAAAAGATTTTTAAGGTAAGTGGACGCAAACAATTTATTTTAGCTACATTTAATTAAAAAAAAAGTTGAAAGTCAGTCAACTCAATTTGTTTATTTAAACGTAGCTAAAATAAATTGATTGCAACCACTTACCTTAAAAAAATGTAGTAAATTCAATTAACCATTTTTTTTTTTTCAGTGTACAATAGTCCTTTTACAGATACTGCTATCATAAAAATACACTTATATGTAGGTTTAAAATTATTTTAGTACTTCAGCTTAAACTCAACAGAAATGGGGCATTTTTTTTTTTTTTTTTTAAATACAAACACTTCCTTAATACTTCCAACACAAGCATATCTGTAAACATTACAGAGTTTAATAGGTGCCGCAGAACAGGAGAGATCCAGGAAATCGCACAATGCAAAAACAAATCAACTGCACGTCACTTCTTTTCCTCTTTTCTGTCACCTCTGACACCCAAAGGCATACAAATAAAGAAAAACACTGAAAAGCACTGAAAAACAGCACAAAACCCACACAAAAACAAACCCGGGCAGAACACATGGATTGGAGTTTAGCTGTGCTGAAATGCGATCAGGGGTGTGTGACGGGCTTATGATGCCTCCAGTAATGGAGAAACAAGCAGAAAATGTATTCATAAGGGTTAAGCCTCTTTGCTAAAACACAACTCCTGCTGCTTCACGCTGTAAAGAGCTCCATCACAGAAGCGCCCGCGACAGCGCCGTACTGCTGTATCTACGGTGGGCGGCATTGCTCTCCTGTCTTTAGCTATGCTTCGCCAGTAATGCGTGACTGCCACATGACCGCAAACAGGAACAACCGACAGCAGTGTCCCAGCAGACACCGGAGACATTCCTGCTGCACTTAGGATGACCTCAGATCTCACATCACTCCAAACATTCCCTCTGAGCATCTCAAAGTGAGACTTCTGCCTGTGCCACATCAATTATGTCCATCTGTTGAGTTTTGTTTTGCTTTTATTTTCATTGTCACACTGGAGGAGGATAGAATTACATACCGAGAAGTCACACTTTCTTTTGCAGTGGTGTACATTAAAGGGATAGTGTATTTGAAAATACACGTCTTTCTTTGATGACCTTCTTGCACTGAAGACTTCATTGCTGAAAAGCTATAGAACAAGACGCTCTTTTCAATGCATTTACAATGAATGGGCACACAGACACAAAAGCACCATAAACTAGGCCATACGCCTCATCTGCTTAAGTCATATGATAACTTTGAACAAGAAATGGAGCCAAATTCCCTTTCTGTGAAGATCTTGACATAGGCATATGCTCTCATTTCAGTTCATGAAAGATTTGGATAATGAAACGCAGGAACAAATTATTCACTTTTAAATGGGATCTGTTCAGTGAATTAGTTGATCCAGTTCACAAAAAGTATGAGCTTGTTTCTTCATCAGATTTGGATCCTTCATCAACAATGGATCCTCTGCAGTGAATGGGTGCCGTCAGAATAAGAGTCAAAACAGCTGATAAAAACAATAATCCACACCAGTTCAGTCCATCAATTAACATCTTGTGGAGACAAAAACTGTGTGTTTGCATGAAACAAATAACTTCAAATCATTGCTTCAGGCTAAAATACGAGTCCATAATATTGCTTTCTCCAGCGAAAAAAACATCTCGTCTAAATCAAGAGAAATATATAGACGGATCAAACAGGGTTTGCAAGCGAAAACAGTATTTAAACAAATATCTGAGTGGATTTTGAAGTGAGACAACAGCAGGAAATGGACTTTTTCACTGCAGGAAGCATTATTATGAATTATGGACTGGCGATGATTTAAAGATAAAACCTCTTAGTGATGGATTTGTTTCTTACAAACATGCATTTTTTTTACTTCACAAGACATTAATTGATGGACTGAATGGTGTGGATTATTAATGTTTTTATCAGCTGTTTGGCCTCTCGTTCTGACGGCACCCATTCACTGCAAAGGATCCATTGGTGAGCAAGTGATGCAATGCTACACTTCTCCAAATCTGATGAAGAAACAAACTCATCTACATCTTGGCTGGCCTGAGGGTGAGTGCAATTTCAGCAATTTTCCATTTTTGGGTGAACTATTAAATTTCCTCACATATATGCTGTAGGACTTCAGAAGACTTTGAATATAGCACACAAGTTATTTGGACTAGTTTTATGTTTCAGGCTTTTTCTCCTTTTCAGAGCTTAACAGAAATAGTCATCATGAACAGCTAGAGTCATGTAAAGAATCTTTAAAAATGAGAAAACAACAGTATACAGGTTTGGAATGATGAGTTAGTGGCAACAGAACGTATTTTTGGGTGAAATGTTTTCACACGTCTAAACATATGCAGTGACTCAAATTTACATAAACACCTATAAACCTTGATTTGCATTTATATGCATCACCGTGCTGTGCATCCTCTAGACATTTTATCAAATTTCATTCCTTTTTTAATCAACAGAGCCACCAATCTACCGCACCGGAATAGTGCGTGTAAAGCCAAGGGTGAAATTAGTGCCTTTGCTAAGATGTGCAGATTCGCTACTGTAATTCTTTCCACCGTTTCCTTCAGCAAAGAAACCGGCAGCAAGGAAACTGGATGTTTACCATTCAAAAAAGATGTACATGTGACTAATAATTTGTGATTTGGATGCTGAATAATACATTTCAGTGCTGGTAATAACAAACACTTTCAGAGCAGCAGATATGGGCGGGAGAAAGCTGCATTATGCATTAGCTTCATATGAATGCACTCTACTAAATATTTCAGAGCCACGTTCTCATCTGCAAAAAAAAACAATTCGGTGAAAGCTCTTCGGCATACGGCTATGTGGGAAATCAAGAGCACAAATATGCAAATCAAACTAGTAGAAATGCAAATATGTTTGTTTGTCTGCATCCCTTCAAGCTCATTTTATATTCATATATCATTTGATACATGAATCATTTTTGTCTGTTGGATTCAGAAAACAAAATGCATTTGCATAATAAAACAAATTTCACAGAACACTTTTCTCCCTCAAAATAAAACTCATGCAAATAGAGCAAAAAGAGCCTTGTAATTAGTCAAACTTGCTGTTAAGTTAATGCACATTGCCTGTGATGGAGTCTTGGGAAACAGCTTTGTGCAAACAAGACCAAGCAGAGAATAACAGTCACACTTCACAATCTCTTACCGGACTGGGCTCCCCACAGGAACCCTTATCAAACGAGTCTGAACCACTAATTTGACAAATAACTCAGTGTAAACTAACTCAATGCAGCGACTAGCAAAGGAAAGGAGGAACATTCATTATGAGCCATAAGGAGCACAAATTAAAATATTAATGCAACATATGCATGAGGTTTATTAAAACATGCATTAAAGCCTGACAACCGAGAGGTGACACATTTACCCCAGGGGTGTATGTCACGCTAACCGCATATCAGTTTTCTAGCTGCTAAAAATGAACCTTGGTCGGCAGAAAGTGTTTGTAGAAATTACAGCAGCACATAATACCATACTTTCCATGCTGTACCAAGTCAAAATTGCATTGTTGAGGGAAAAATATGTTGTATCGGCAATAAGTCAGATTTTATTATTGCACTCGGAGATAATGTAACAGTAAAAATAAAATGATTACTGACATTTTAAACACTATAAACACGTATTTTAGTTCACCTACAGTAACTTCAAAATAGTGTTAATGAAATAGTGTTTTGCTCATGAAAACTATGATATTCACCAACAAGATGAGACAACACAAATGACACCATCATTGAAAACTAACTATTATTATATCAACATGAAATATCATTGACGAAAAAGGACTAGACTAAAATGCACTTTAAAAATAAAATAAAAACTCTATATCCAAAATCTCTCTATAATTTCATCAACAAAAAAAACGAGGAGAAAAAAAAATAGAGCTTACAAGGTTTTCATGCTAGGGGTTGCCAGATGTCAAGAGCTGAAATCCCCCATCAGAGCTTTTCTGTGCTTATAGATGAAAAAAAAGCACAACAATTCTAAAACTTTTCCAATGACAACAATCATGATGAGTAATCGTGGTTATAATTGCTATTAGTTTAACCATTATGCAGCACAGCTAAAATGTGACTTTTTCATTGACTAAAACTAGACTAAACAAAAAAAAAAAACAGGACAGGCTGACTAAATATGATAAAAACTAAAATGGACATTTGACAAAGGACTAAGACTAAAAAAAGCTGACAATATTAACACTACTCCATAACAGTGGGGATTTATTTAAGACTGCAAGGGAAGCTCGGCTTCCCCTATAATGTCAAAAAATTAATGGTCAAATATGTACTATTGTGTTAACATTTTATCGACTAAAAATGCGTTAGAACACGTTCATCTTGAAGACGAGTTAGTTCAGAATCAGCTACATACAGCAGGTCGGCTGACTGGATTTCCTTCTCATACACTCCCGTAGCGTCAGTGCATTTCGCTGCTGAAGCCGAGCGTCCATTGACTTCAATGGGGCTGCTTTGAACTGTTTTTTTCAGTGCTTCGAAACTAGACGGTCATTATGTCCCGCCCACGGACGCTCAGCGTCTCTGGGGTGAATGGAGGAGTGGGCTGGCCTGGACTCCGGGCTTCTGCGTGATGATTGGAGGGTCTGTCGAAAGACTGCATCTCAGTTTGATTGACAGCGGTTTTGTACTATAAAAAGTTGCTGACGCTGAAGCTATTCGAGCTCAGTCCCATAGCAGCTTTGCACTTGGTTCTTATCAATCATTATATATTTTTTTTTATTCATTTATAATGTTATGTTTTAATATACATGCTGCTAACTCGGAAATTTCAAGATATGCGAGCAAAAAATACTCCTGACACTTAGGCAATACGACACGAGCAAGAGTGCTGTTTTTGTTTCGTTCCAATCCAAATCCGCATTGTCTTGGGCGAATCACTGATTCACTGAGCCATTCATAAAAACAGTCATTTGATTCGCTCCTGAAGGATTCAGCCGTTTTGAAAGAATCATTTGAATGACTCAGTGATTCAATCACGAACTTCTGCCTCCTGCTGGCCGTTTTTACGTTTCCCGTCTAAAAGTAGGCATATTACATTATTTTCCAACATATTTCTATATTCAGAATTTAGTATTTAAAACATTAATCTCATAACATTATTTATCCAATTATAAATACAGTCTAAATGAATAAATGCCACATCTAAATGTCACTTCATGCAGCTTCTGTGCAGTGCTAAGATGAGTTTTGTTTAGATCATTTCATGGATAACAATAGCCAGTCATTCATTCACATGAATTAAGTATTCAGAGAATAATATTGTCTGTTTTCAGTTACATCTATTTATTTATTAAATTTTGATTCATTTTGTAGAATTGAATTATAAATTAAGCTGGTATAGTATCGTAAGACATTTTTATGGTATTGTGACAACCCTATTCCTTGTTTCAGTTTAACCTAATTCCCACATTTCCTCCGTCAAGTTTAATATCTTTTTTTTTTAGATTGTTTGCTCATTCATTCATTCATACAGTAGGCTAGGCTAGCGTCACTGGAAAAGATGCCTAGTTGGTAAGACAGGGTCACAGAGCATTTTCTTGAAAAGGAACCTAGGGCAGAATTTATGTATAAATAAACGGACAATTTTTATGATGTAGGCCGAAAATGAGCTTCCCCTCTTTGAAAGACCAGCAGCCGCCACTGCTTCACAACAAATCCTTTAGATGTAACGTTATTCAGAACAGAAAAGGAATGAAAATTCCTTGAAAAAGTATAAAATAAACTAATTATATTGGCTTTCATTATAAACCAATTAGCCAAGCCTAAACTAATTTATGTCAAACAAAACTGAATCTACTGCCATGTGGGAAATGCACTATACGAATAAACTTATGCACATGTACTTCTCTCATTCAGCACCAATCCAAATGCCTTGCATTCTTGATGTTAATTGCAATTCAGATGATAAAAGAAACATGACTTCTATTCAGTAAAATGTGGTACCATTATCAGTAACTGAATCAAACTCACTCAAAATGCGTCAAGTTAAGAGTTTTTTTTTATGCATCATATTTTATTATGCTGCTGTATGTGGGCAGAAACGAATCATATAAAACACTGAGATCACTCACAGTCACATTAACCTTCATCTCGCCAACAGTATCTCATCAGAGACGGCTCATGTGACCTCCACTTCTAATAGTTCTCATTGCTTCCTTAAACATTTCACAACCGTACTGCGTGACTGTAAATTGCCAACTCGCACTGAAAATAATGACCCGCTGATCTTCTGCGGTATAAACGCTATAGCGGTGTTGCACAGTAGGCTGCATACAGTCATCCCACCCAGGTCTAATATATCCCGTGTCTCTTAGTCTTTAGGATGGTGTATGATAATGATGCAGGACAGCAGCAAGGAAGGAAGGAAAGAAAAGAGCATCATTTGGCTTCCTGGCCGCAGTCTACCGTCAGCAGCACCTGCACGCCGGCCGCCCGGTAAAGCAGTATTATTACAATGTCAGCTTTAATCAACATTGTAGTCAGCAGTGAGATTGTGCAGCGCTGCAGTTGTGTAGGAGTGTGGTGTCCTGATCAGCCCACTGACCACTGAAAACACCAGACACAGACAGCAAGGCCTGCCTTCAGCCGCTGTTCAAGCAAACTCTGAGATGCTTTGGGAAACAAAAATAAACAAAATAAATAAATACACATACAGTGCACAGCATAAATGAGTACACCCCCTCTAAAACTTCAGTTCAGCAATTACTCTTTATTTATATGACATGTTAGGGTTCTTTGGAGATATAGTGTTCCAACAAGCCTGCTTGATCAATTACCAAAGAATGTCAAAATTATTCAGAAAAATAAGATTTTCTTATCAAAGTGATAAAATGTTGTTTTTCAAAAATGAGTACACCCTCCTGAAAGTTACTAAATAAATAATAATTTTAAAAAAGTGTATAGGTTTAAGGCTATTTTTTTAGTATATTGATTTTTTTTTTTTTAGTATATTGAACCAAAACTTTTAAAGACAAGTAATTTCCTGACAATTAAAAGTGTTATATAGCCCACTGAATCATACTCAGACTTGATGCTGGCAGCAGTGGAACCACTTGGGAGAGAACTGCCAGGTGACTTATTTCTTAGCATAAAAGAGGACAATGGTACAAGAGGAATACCAAATTATTGTTTTAAGTGTGAAAATATAGCAGAAGTAGCAAAGACATTCAAAAACAATGGACTTGTGACAAGGCTCCTGAAATAATCAGGTCTTCACTTTAAGTTTTCATTTAGTGATGAGTGAATTTTTGCTAGAAAAAGAGCAGGAGAAATAACATGCAAGTGTCTCAGAGCCGGCAAAAGCTATTAAAAGAGTGACACTTTATCTCACAGAGTATGACATGCACGGTTGTTGTCACAACTAGAATTACCTACTGTAGCCCAAGCAAAATAAACTCATTTAACCTCTCCCAAGGCCCATATTTACAAAATAGAGACTTCTGGGAATCCATACTCTTGTCTCAAGAGACCAAGTCAATCATTTCGGATCCAAAAGCATCCAAAATGTTGTGGTGTTGCTAGAGGAGGAGTACAGTGAGAAGTGCTCGGTACCCACAGTGATGTTCAGTGGTAGTAAAGCTCTTATATAGGGATGAGTGAGTGCTGAAGGTGTGAAGGAGTTGTGCTTTATCAACACTGTCATGAATTCACACACCACTGTGTGATGGAATACAAAAACTTGAAACAGAAGATACTACCCTCCCCACATTCCCTCCATTATCGGCCATTTTTTCAGCATGACAATGAAGATAGTCATTCTCCCAAGGTGAAAATCCTTCAGTGGACATGTATTTCACTCAGTCTTAAGGCTCTTGAGCAGCTGTGGGTGATTCTGTAGAGACAAGCTGAGCAAAACTCCCCACTGAAGACCAGAGCATTCAAGGAGGTCATCCTCCAGAAATTAAACAGGACAGATGTGAAAATTTGTCATGAACTTGAACATTCAGTGCCAAGAAGGGTCAGAGCAGTATACTTAAAGTTCTGGAGGACATGCTAAGTACTAGAATAGTAGACATTTGCTGAATTAAATCTAGGGTGTACTCATTTCTGCAATCCTTCATTTAAACAAAATTGGCTAATTTACTTATCTTACAGAAAATATTGGCATATATTTTGTTGTTTTTTTTAAGTGTATTTAATACATTTCAATTCTGCCATCTTTCCATTAATTATATTAGTAATCACTAAGAAAACACATCTTTTATATTTATTCAGAGGAGGTGTACTCATTTATGCTGTGCACTGTACATGCAAACACACATTTAATCAACGTTTCATGTTGTGATTCATCTCAAAGCTACTGGTCAAAAGTTTGGAATCGTATTAGATTTTTTAATGTTTTAAAAGAAGTCTTCTGCTCACCAAGACTGCATTTATTTGATTACAAATCAAGGAAAAACACTAATATTGGGAAATATTATTACAATTCAAAATAAGTATTTTCTATGGGAATATATTTCAAAATGTTTATTCCTGTAATGAAAAGCTGAATTTCCAGCATCATTACTCCAGTCTTAACTATCCTGATCCTTTAGAAATCATTCTAATATTCTGAATATTTCTTCTTATTATCAATTTTGGAGACCACCTCCCTGCTTAATATTTTTGTGGAAACTAGATTGCTGGTCTTTGCTGGATTAAACTGGTCTGACTACCTCTCAGATTACCAATATGCCTCTAAAACCAGCCAGAAATGTACTGTACATATACTCCACATGGCAAACTAATGACTAAAATGACACTCTTTGAGCATCAACGTCTGTGTATGTTTTGTGATAGTTGTGCAGGACTCTTGGTTTATCCAGAGCAGTAAAATAAAAATCCTACACACCCTCTAAGCTATTTGGTTTCCCAGCATGCTCGGCACATTTGAGTTCTTCTCAACCACGGTGACTTTATGATGTTGAGATGCAGTTTTGTCACTTTGACAACAGAGAAACTCATAAAACTTGTGCAAACACTCACTGATGCTGGAGGAAGAAACATGAGATTTTAGGAACGGAGTCTGTTATGCAACTTCTATAGAGGAGTTACATTATTATATCTTATTTTTTAAGTGCTAAACATCTTACACGTAGTGCAAAGGGTTAAATAAATGCATGATCACATAAATACAGTGCAGCATCACTTTTCATTCAATTGCTACTCTGTCAAGCCGTAAACCCAATAACGTTTCATTCAAAATTGAGACGTTACTCTTTATTAACTTCATCATTTTGCAGATTTCTTTTAAGTCTGACTTGATTACATACACACAGAGTAACGTCACACCAGTCTCATATTAGTCTGGTGTGGTTTTAATGCTGAAAAATGCAGGAAACATTAATTCTAACTGAACGCAGGCGGCTGTGGTTTTAAGCACACAATCCAGAACAGTCACACTAGATTAAGACTAAAAATGCTGCTAAAAAAACCTTACGATCAAAGTACCGTCAGGTTGCAGTGACGTCTGAGATCTCTATACGACCAGAAACACACGTCTATTCCAGGCTCATCTGCAGGAAGATCTATTGAAACGATGCCAGTCCTCCAGCTGCGCTGCCACGGGCGTTTAACCCCACGGGTGGAAACCAGAGACGACAGGACGGAGCTGTCTCGCTGCATTCCCGTCTAACCACCCATAACACACCTTCACCTCCATCTAACTGCATCCAACATCTCATTCTCATGTGATTTTAATACGAGCTGACTTTATATTAGTCCAGTCAAAGAATAAATGTCACTGGAAATATTCCTCAGCTAATATTGGAGATGGACTCATTTGAATTTATGGAGATGAGTTTTAAATATGCAATGAATTTTGCATTTTTAAAAATGCAAATCTACTAAATGCATTAATTTTAATGATCAATTTTAATTACACTATCAAGATTGAACCTTAAGGTGTGTGCTTTTGAGGGCTGGGCCATGTTTAGTTATATTTATTATAATTAAATATAAAAACATAATTAATTATTTATATAATGAATGAACATAATGTAATAAATTATATTTAATAAACACAAAACATTAAAGACGATTGCACTGGCAATATAAATTAAACACTGTGATGCTTTTAATGCGCATTTTATCTGGCCAATAAACTGTCATAGATTAGTTTAAGATCATTTCTTAATTATCTTTAATTAAACTGTAATTTATGCCTTGCAGAAAATATTTTAATCTACTTGAAGTGAGGGTTTCTCTAAATAAGGGTTTTCCAAAATGGGATTCAGTGTTTAATAATTAATTCATTAATTCATTAAATAAGTGAACAGCTAATAATAAAATCATAAAAATCAAAATAAATAAATAAAACAAATCAAAAACTCTGTTATTTAAAAAAAAATATAAAATGCAATATTTTATTTGTGACCATTAACCGATATTGCAAACATGCAAAAGTGTTGTTAATTATTAAAACATTCATTTAAAATCTCAGGTGGACTATTTTAAAGGGGTCATATCATGTGATTTCTTATTTTCCTTTTCTTTAGTGTGTAATGTAGCTGTTTGTGCATGTATAAGATCTGCAGAGTTACAAAGCTCAAAGTAGCCTTTCCTGTAGCTCAAATAGTAGAGCATGGCGCTAGCAACGCCAAGATCATGGGTTCGATTCCCAGGGAAAGCAAGAGCTGATAAAATGTAAAAACTGTAACTTGAATGCAATGTAAGTCGCTTTGGATAAAAGCGTCTGCTAAATGCATAAATGTAAAAATGTAAATGTAAAAGTCTCCCACAAAAGGATTTATTCTATCTAAAAGAGAAGGCTGATCCAGACCGGGCTAAATCGCCTCATTCAAACATGCCCCCACATGTCTACGTCACGATGTGGAAATATTTGCGTAATGCCGCCCAAATGTGCACGCAAAGAAAGAAGGCGTGGTTTCAGTAACCGCAGTAGTGTTGATGCAGCCATGTCAGGGAGACGCTGTGTGTTTCTGTGCGAAAGCAAAAGCACTTTATTTGGCCTTCCGGAAGTAGATACAATTAGGAATCATTGTTAAGATTTGTTTACAACAGAACAGCACAACCCAAATGTTCAAATTTGTCCAACACATTTTATCGACGACAGTTTTGTGAACCTAGGAGAGTACAAGGCTGGCTGTGCACAAAGGCTACTTCTAAAAAACAATGACACGTTTGAGAGAGGCGGGGCATAGAGGACCTTCAATAATGTACAGTATTTTAAAATAATGTGTTTTCTGAACATTAAAGCATGTCAACAAATTCTGTTACACCAAATACACAAAATGATGATCTTTAAAATAACATCATATGACCCCTTTAAGTCAAAAAGGCTCAGAAAACAGCTTTACGTTCGATAGTCCCAGAGTTACATAGAATATTGTCAAAAACCTGGAAAATATATATTTTTTTTACTATAAACAACCAGCCTCAAAGCAACACAAGCACTTTTAAAAACAATCTCTCATTCCACTGTGTCAAAAGCAGAGAGTCAGAGTGAGAACGCTTTCAAGCACTTAAACTGGGAGACGATTTCCCAAACCATTTTAAATATTTCATTAGGAATTCATGTTGCTTCATGCATGGTTAGCGGCCTCGACTCACGGAGAGGTCAGACAGAGTGCAGCACACAGACAGGTTATGAGCCCAGTTCACTGACGGGGCACTTCATTCTCACTGCTGTAAACCTTTCACCACCGACAACCAGCACACACTGAATGCTTTTCTGGAATAAAGAATATACTTGCAGTTTTCCTGGCAGAGGTGTTAAATATGACATTAAACGTTGAAACAAAAGTCACTCATGTTGTGCAAGTCCTAACAGTGCTCTTTAGCCAAGACTATTTTCATAGTAGTCATATTTGCAACATAACATGCACATTATGGATGCATCTGCATGGATTCTCACACAGAACAATGAATCTGTCATGCATATGCACGACTCGCACACGTGAAGCAGTCGTCCAGATGGGTGACCATGAGCACAGATGTGCTTTGTGATATAAACACATGCAACTGCATCAGAATCTGTGTGACACTGAAGACTCAATTTAGATAGGCCTATGCCTCTGTTTATCTACAAGAACTCTAATGAGCAAAATCTACCAAAAATCTGAACATGATTAGCAAAAGGGTGAAGAAATGTAAAAGACAGATCATTTTGACACATTTAATGGAAATGGTTTATAAAACCAATATCACATTTTTATAGCAGAAAAATGCATGAAATCATTTACTTCTATCACACACACTGAAATAAATGGTTTCACTCAGAACTTCTAGTAAATTTCACAAATAATTACAAAAGAAATGGCAAGTTACATTGAATTAAACATTTTGAAGTAGACTGAAAGAGTATTTTCTTGTAAAACCTACTGCAATAATCTGTTTTATTTACAACTTTGAAAAGTTCTTACAGTGCATGCATTATGAAAGCAATATTAAAAAATAAACCTTACTTTCATTTTTTTTTTTTGCATAAAATGAACCTCAAGAATGGATTTATCGATCATAGGTGTTCGTTTATTCATTTTTTTCCCCATTGATGTCAGAATATCAATGCAAGTAAAGATTTTTATCAGACTACTACACATCAATAACCTAAACAAACATTAACTGCTACGTGACTAAATCAAATACGATTGGCTCCTACATAGCTTAACCTTTCAAACACTGCAAAGGTGTACAGTTAAATAATAAACAATACAAAAATAAATCTAACTATAATATTCGCTACAGTGGCTGCATCCATATCCACAGTCACATAATGCTGCTTCCAAACAAACACATTTACACAATTATTCACAGCAAACAAACCATTCAAGCTTTGTTTTCAAACAAAGTTTACTCACTAGCAAATATGAGTCATGTTTTTGACGGATAAAAAAAAAAACAAGCAATTTCTGAAAACGTGTGTCCTTCACATGATGCACCAGGCCAGAATAAGGCTTTTTATGGCATCTGCAATGTAAATAAAGATTCATCAACAGATGAATATCAGTGGATTACTGCATTTGTTTATTTCACTTATTAAATATCAAACCGAGTGGTCTGGTCTCTGTTGTGGCCGAATATTCAGACAAATTAAATTAATCCGCATGCTGCACAAGATCTGTAAGTAAATTGGCTCTACAAGCAAACTGAAGTTCTTCATTTTCAGATGAGTAAACAAAAGCGCAAGCGCCACCATCGATTTTCATTCACAACTGGCCTATTTAACGCAACGCTGCAGCCATGCACACAAAAGTCCAGACGCTGTCAGCAACCTCTGAATGAGTTCAAGACGCTGGTCTGTTCTATGGGATCAGCACAATGCTGGAGTAAAAATAGTGCAAAGTCTGCCTTGAAATAAGGGGGACAGATGAATCAAAAATGATTCTGTCATCATTTGTTCACCCTCATGTCACTCCAAACCTGCAGGACTTTTGTTCTTCTGTAGAAGATATTCAAAGAAGTTCAAAAGCATCATAAAAGTAGTGTACTTTGTTTTGTCACGTAAAAGTAGTATGGACTAAATTTATCCTTTTAAGTTTGAAAGCCTCAGACGGAGTCATTTTGTTTCCAAAGAAAAAAGAAATTCAAACAGGTTTGGAACAACATAATGGTGAATAAATGACAGAATTTTGTACTTCTGCACGAACTACTACTTTAACAACAACGAATACAGGAAACAGTACCTTGAGCGAGGTGCTTTCTATTCAATCTTCTGAAGAATAAAGTTAGAAACGGCTCCTTCCACACAAAGGCCATCTTGTAAGGAGAGCACATGACCCAGTTCTAGAAGGGTGCTTCAATAACATTAGCAAAAGCAATTAACCTTTAGCCCGCAGCTCCTTAAAGTGAACAGGGTGCAAATATGTTCCTTTATTCACACTGATTACATATACTATAATAGACAAGCATCTGAGATACTGACCTAGAACGGATGGAAACCCACGTATAAACTCTTTGAGACAATGTGGCCTTACCAACTTTGTTTTCAGATAGAAAAAAAAACACTCCTAGTTCTCAAAGATGACTACTTAGGGGAAAAAATGATAATGATAAACCAGTCTAAGGAGGTTTATGCTTGTCAAGCTGATGTTTAGCTGGTCTAACCCCATCTAAATCCAGCAAAACAGACCAGTTTGGCCAGTCTGGGAGACCAGACGATCACTTTAGGTTAGTTTTTAAGCTATTTTTCAGAAGGGCCACTAGACTACATGCAAATATAACTTTTTGTTCCCTTGTAAAATAGCTTATTTTAGCACAGTTCTGATGCAAAATGAACCATCAATGACCATAATAATGTATTATCTAATATATAAATGACTGTTTTACTTTGTGGTGCTGATCACTTTGTAAATACAATAATTCTGCATTGACTTTAAAGCAGCATAATGTTCTTTCATCGTTCAGCTTCAATTCCAATGAAACAGCAGAACCAGATAATCAAGCTCCGCAGGTTTGCTTGAAAATTACAGGCGGATTTTTTGGAGGCCTGAAACTCAGCAGGAAAGATTTCCAGGAGCTGGATTGGTCCCGTCTAATCTGAAAGAAACATCCACTTCAGGGTGATTCGTATTTTCTGAATGTAAAAGAACAGCTTGCATGCAGGTGTGATTTTAGCATATCAAAAAATACTGGCCATCTCAGGAGATGAACGGGGTTACTGGAGGTTAAACAGGAGATTTACTGTTAAACCTCAATCAACGTACAAGCTCTTTAAAAACTGAAACAACGTGAAACGGCCACTGAATATTAATAAAGACATTAGATAGTCAAACCCAGTTCTCAACAAGACCACTGAGATGATGATTGCAGGAAATGTTCAGATTCAAGTAAAAATAGGTTTGGTTTTGGATGTTTCAAATCACCCCAAAACCTAGATGATGTAAGAACCCTCATAATAGAGAAGACATAGAAACTGGATATCAATATTGATAAAATTTTACCATTAACACCTAATTAATTTACGATAGTATCATAATTAGCATATGAATGAAGTGTTTTTAGCACAGTGATTCATAACCTTGGCCTGGTAACTCAAGGATCCTGGGTTCAAATCTCATAAAGGCTCAAACAGTCACCTGAGAATTGAGCAACATTTGCTTACTGGAAAAAATGTGCTGCTGTCTACATTTTGCATAACTGCTAAAATATACCTACACTTACAATTCACTATACTTTCCAGCTGATAAATTCTAGTGGCAGTAAAACACCAATAGCTTTTATTCTTTTTCACAAAGTGGCAGAATATTTATTAATAAAGACTTATTTGCATGCTTAATACTATGACCTCAAAACACTTTCATCATAGTGCATGATTTGTAAACTAATATATTTAGATTTTTGCATTACATAACCTGCTCTAGATGTTTGGCTTTTCTGACATAGTAAACGTGCTTGTAAGCTAACCTGGTACAGCATTGCAATTGCAATTTCGAGCATTTAATGTCACAGCACAAAGAAAAGAAAAGAGCACAAAGACTTGTAGAAGCAAAATGAAATTGCATGGTTATTTCAGCAGATACTGTTCATCTGTTTCAGATAAAACTGAACATGCTTTTAGCACTGCTCATTTGACTTCTGGGTCTCAAAACGTTCAAGAAGCAACACAATATCATTTTGCAGAAATGTCATCACATGCAAATATTTCCAATGAGCCTTTTCCCAATTAGAATAAACACTTGCAAAGCATATCAGCCACTGAATTATGCAAATTAGGGTCTTATGTGGTTATTTAATACATGAACTACTTATTCATTAGATTTCCAACAAAAATAACTACATTGAGACTCCACTACAACAATACAAAATTACTCACACTGTGATAAACATGCATTCAAATTGTATTATAATTCATAATGTTGTAGTGACAAACTAATTTTCCGAATCCAATGCGCTGACATTGCAGATCTCACGCTTTTCCATGCACATACAACTTGGGTTTTCCCTTTAATCTCCATCTATATATCCTGACATACGCCAGTTAAGTTGTCTGGATGTAAGAGGCAAAGGAACAAGCTCCTCTGAGACCGTCACACAGCAGGGATCCCAGCGTGAGATCTCAGCCACAACACCATCCTCAAAGAACCACATCCATCATCTTCATAAAGGCCTCGAGAGCACAAACCACCAGTGACGAATCACATCCACAACATATTCAAGGAATGTCCCGGGTTTAATACAACTTAAACAGGGTGGACAACATCTGCACAGAAAAAAAAAAATTCAACTGCTGCCTCCGTTTGATTTCTAATCATAATAATCTTCAACATTAAATCACTAAAGCACTGATATAGGATGAAATGTCCTGCTGAATTTCAAAACTACTCACCACACGGCGTCTCTGACCGATGCACATCATATAGGACAGTCGTGCGCTTTTCTCCTCTAAATCACACGCCACCTGTTAAAGAAATGAGAAACGTCCATCATGGAATAAGTCATTAATCAGATGATTTTACAGAGCGCTGCTCAGAGGACACAGGGACACTTAACATGGTTTTCAATGTCAAGTCAGCATGAACCTGTTTTTAACGACCCCTCAAAGACAATAAATCAGTTCTGTAGCCATAAATGATTTCCAGAGCAGCAGCATCAACTGTTATTAAAACAGAAGAATAATAGTGCGTAGAAACACATGAAACCTTTATGAAAGAAGCCATTAGTGAAAAAGATTAAAACAAAAGACAAATAAAAGAATTTATAATGTAATTAAAAATGGTATGACTCCCACAATTACCACCAAATTTAAAAATCATACAAATATTACAACAAATACCACCAAAATGTACGTTATAAATTATAAATAAAAATTATATATGACCTTGGACCACAAAACCAGTCATAAGGGTCAAGTTTCTGAAATTGAGATTTATACATTATCTGAAAGCTGAATAAATAAGCTTTCCATTCATGTATGGTTTGTTAGGACAGGACAATATTTGGCCGAGATACTGTACAACTAGCCTATGTGAAAATCTGGAATATGAGGGTGCAAAAACTCTAAATATTGAGAAAATCACCTTTATAAGGAACACTCCACTTTTTTTGAAAATAGGTTCATTTCCCAACTCCCCTAGAGATAAACAGTTGAGTTTTACCGTTTTCGAATCCATTCAGCCGATCTCCGGGTCTCGCAGTAGCACTTTTAACTTAGCTTAGCATAGATCATTGAATCGGATTAGACCATTAGCATCTCGCTCAAAAATGTCCAAAGAATTTCGATAATTTTCCTATTTAATGCTCGACTCTTCTGTAGTCACACTGTGTACTAAGACCGACGGAAAATGAAAAGTTGCGATTTTCTAGGCCGATATGGCTAGGAACATACTCTCATTCCGGCGTAATAATCAAGGAACTTTGCTGCCGTACCATGGGTATGATACCAATGATATTACGGAGACCCGGAAATCGGCTGAATGGATTCAAAAACGGTAAAACTCAACTGTTTAACTCTAGGGGAGTTGGGAAATTAGCCTATTTTCAAAAAAAGTGGAGTGTTCCATTACACTCAAAAAAATTATTCTTGGCACAATTTTTTTATTAATTATTTGCATCTATTTGATTTTATTTAAATAATCGTTTTTTTTTTTTTTTTAAATGTATGTACTTCGATTTCTTAATATAAATCTGTTAACTGAAAAACTATTAGATTTAATCAGTTAAAAATTACGAATAGGGTTTAAATACAGCTGGCTCTGAAACAAGTCAGGTCCAATTACAAAGAAAGATCGATTAATACATTTAAAAGAAATTGACAATTTGAAGTAAAATACTGAAATGGTGTTTTCTTGTAAAATGTACTCAATGTTTAATATTTTTTTAAAAATTGTTATGCAGTGCAAGTGATATCAAGCCACTTGACCGTCCTGGAACAACATAAGTGCTCTTGTTTTTAAGTTTGGCTGTGTCCAGTTCCATCAGAATTCTCTTCTTCTTAAGGTAGTATAGTTCAAAATAACTGGCTATACATTTAATTCTTATTTTATACTGCCAGGCCAAAAAAGGTCGCTGAATGGATTTAAATGAGTAAATACTTGATATTTAAGGACTGACTATTTCAAAAATTCTGATGAATTTTGTTGTCATGCTGGAATGTGTACATTAGTACGTCCTCCAACATGGTTGTTTAAGAAATGAAAAGCTACGCACTGCAAGCCGGAAACATAAAAATCACTGCAATAATCATCCAATTCTAGACTCTTCAGCATTTGCTTATTTAAATCCAAATGGTGACTTTTTTTTTTTTTTTTTTGGACCAGGCAATTTGAATGAGTTTGTAAACATTGTGCCCTTAAATGTCTGAATATGACACTGTGACTGGCATTGGAACACTACTCATTCTCTTTGTTTATCCTCCAGGACTGTGAAAATGCAGAGGCTGAGTCTGGAATTGCACAGACAACAGTACATCTTTCGTTCAGAGGGTGCTGGTGTTAGACCAACCTACGGCTGCTGGTGTGGATGTTCTGCAGTGTCACTCTTGGGTGTTTGATGCTTTTTGGACTGATTTATGTGCTTAACTGAAGCTACGTAATGGAGCTCAAGTGCACGTTTGAAGAAAATCCTGGATACAACCAAGCTGTCACCAAAGAACTCTTGATAATTGAGATATCATTTTTGAGATGTCAAATTTTTGTACTTGAGTCCATTTAAGTGTTAAAAGTGTTCCTTTTGTACTCATGTACTCCTAACATATAATTAAATATGCATGGAAAGTGTTGTGGTGCAGAGCCTTATGGCATTTTTTCTGACCATTATCCTACTGTTCTAAATTATTGCATGGCACAGAATTTTATTTTATTTTATTTTAATTTATTTTTTTAATGTTAGTGCAACGTAAGCAGTACTGTTATCATTGATTTACCTCATGTATCTGTCTACCTCAAATTTGCACAGTTCTTGAGGAAACTGATCTTATTTCTGCACTCTGTTAAGAATAGTTAAAATTGTTATTTTTTCTGTTAAAGTTTGTTTTTGTTGTTTTTTTGCATTTATTTCTGCAGTATGGTTTGATTGTGGCAAAAATGTTTGAAAATAGTGTTTAACCTTAATGTGCATGTAAATATGAAGGCACTTTTTGTTTCTTGTTGTTGCACGCAAGTGTATGAACAACACTGTAGTATGTCTTGCTAGCTCATATATAGCCAAATGCTTTGAAGCATTAATAAATTGATATAATGTAACAGGGTGGTCTTGCTGTTCTTTTTTGTGTGTGTTGTAGTTAGATTTTGTTGTAGCACAGTGTTATTGGGTGGGGTAGGATTAAATATATGAAATACGTTGGGTTTATGATAAAAATTATGTAAATCTGATGCATTTTAAGTACATTGGGTTTATTACCTAATAATACATATACATGTTTCTTATGCATTTAAAACAAATTTGATTCATTGTTACTATTACTATTACTTCTTATTACTAACTTGTTTCATTTACATAAGGTTGGCAAATTTGCATCACATAAAATGTATTAGTTTGTTTAAGTTAAAAATAGGTAATCAAAATGGATGGAAATTTTATATGCAATTGAAATACATAAATCTTAAGAATTGGGCCTAATTATTATTATTTTTGAGTCAAAGTTGTCCAAATTAAGTCCTTAGCAATGCATATTACTAATCAGAAATTACATTTTGATATATTTACGGTAGGAGATTTACAAAATATCTTCATGGAACATGATATTTACTTAATATCCTAATGATTTTTGGCATAAAATAAATAATAATAAAAAAAAAAAATAAAGATAATTTTGACCCATACAATGTATTGATGGCTATTGTTACAAATATACCAGTGCGACTTAAGACTAGTTTTGTGGTCCAGGGTCACACAAACACACATATATACATACATATACATATACATATACATATACATATACATATACACATACATATACATACACATACACACAAACACACAAACACACAAACACACACACACATTAATTACAATGAAAATGTCACAATGCAACAACAACAAAAAAAAACATAATGTCCTAAAATTAGGCTTTATTTAATGCATTTTTGCGATTTTGTTGCGAAATATGCCTCAAACAGGTTTCGTTAGATTCACTCGTCTCTTCTGAACTCCGTTCAAACAGACGAGTGCTTCAGATGAGTGTAAAGTCGCTCGTTCTCTGCAGAAGATCTGTTCTGCATTCTTCGTAAAATCTGGGCTGGATCTGAAGCTCTCCAACACTTACTGAAGCCTAAAGACCTAAAAACCAGAGTCAACATGACGACAGCGCTCAATTAATGCCTTTTCCAAGACAGATCTCCACTTAGTTTGTCTCATTCTTCTGCCCGTCTAGTCACCACAGAGCTGAAGGTCTGGCAGCAATTTTAACCATCTGTGTGATTTTACAAACCTCTAAATATGTAAGCTCATTGTGGAAAATGTAAATTTGCTCTTGAAAACATTAGGCTGCAGATATAAGCAAACGTTTCTTCAAACGCATGTGTGTAATTAGACTTTTAGGAGCGATTGACAGCGTTAGATGAACAAGCTTTAACTTCATTAAGTGGCAATTAGTGGCACAGCATAATATCTGAAAAACATTTTTTAGCAAATATTTAAGGATGGCTTTTCGTTTGAATGATTTGAAACATTTTCTGACAGAAATTCCAGCAAATGAGACTTAAACTGACCTGCGCAACCTGACGGCCACAAAGGTCACAAATCTGTCAATCAGCAGCACTATCATCTGAACAGCCACTGAACTGGAGTCTACAGCATCAATAATTCATCACAGCACCTGACAGACATGAACTAACCAGGTAAATCAGAGCTTATCACCTGAACAAATCAATTAATAGATTTCAGCATAATGAATCAGATCAGCACTGCTACACACAATTACTATTGTCTTGATTGCTTGCGAGGGAAGAAAGCAGCTTGATTTAAGAGACAGAAATGCGAGAGACTCCATCTTCTTCAAATCAATATCGATCACGACATGTGAAATTAACACACATTTAAATAATGATTGACAACCATCATATGCATCTACTGCAGTTCAATGCCAAACGGCCACATCTCTCCTCATTTAAAGGTGTCAATCAAACACTTTGACAAGAAGAAAGAAGCATGTTTAAGCCAATTTATTAAATAATTAAAAGTATATGATACTGCAACACCTCAGGGCAGTTTCCAATAACAGAATGAAATGTTTAATATGGACTCGCCCAGCAATTGCCATCATTTTACCAGCAGTTCAAATTAACTCTACGGGTCTGTATGTCTACACAAATACAACAAATCACAAACAGATAGTGAGTGAAGTGAGACTCAATACAGATCACAACTTAAACACACTGAAGAAATTATTCCATGTTTGCTTTGATGTCAAATAAATGTTATTAAATTGATATCCTTTTGTTTTATTTGTTTTATAATTTTATTTCAATTTGCTGATTTCATTTCTGACCGAGTGTACTTGTGGCTCGACGTTTATGTATTTAGCAGAATTTTATATCCAAAGCAGAAAAATTTACAAATATACAAAATTACACAATAAAATATTTGACACAGACATCTATATCACATCGTGCCTGTAATATCTGTCAATCAAACTCATGTAAGGTACTTTGTGAACAAAAAGTAAAGATTAAACAAAAAATATAGGTCTATTAATCAAAAATTATAATCTCAATTAACCAAAAATCATCAACTCAGTGATACATGCATCAAAACCATCTGCTCATGACTAAAGTGTTTAATATGGATATAGTTACATGCAACATTAAATACTTAATACTGACCTTTCAATTTAAAAATAAATGAATAAATAAAAATTTACAATAATTGTCATTTAACCAACAATAACAACTAACTATATAGCAACATAAAAAAAAGACCGTCATAGTCAAATATTGATTGCAACATTTCTGAAAGCAGTTTCGATGATTTCACACCTGTAACTGTTTAGAAAGTGAAAACTGGCATCTCCTGTGACTCTTTTCCTAAATTTAGCAGAACAGAAGGAGCGTGCTACACTAATGTCCTGTCAAAAACATGCTGCTATAGATCAGCTCTAGATCAGAACACCTGTGTTATACAATCTATAGTGTCTAGAGAGGAAATAAAGCCGCCTTTGCTGCTGTTCCGTTAGTCTCCCCTCATGAAACACACATGCAGAATCTCTGCTGTATCGCTGGTTAATTCCAGCAGCGCTAGTTTGTAAAGCAGTCTGGTGCTGATCTAAACTCCAGCTCTTACCTTCAGACGAAGCTGAGCGCGTTTCTTTCATTGTGTGAGAATCCCTCGCGCTGCTGTCAGTGATGATGCTGAGCGCTCGTGCACGCGCTGATGGGAAGATGAGGAGGAGGAGGATGATGAGGCTGGGCTCTTCAGCGAGCGTGTGTGTGTTCGGAGAGTCAGCGCGCTCTGACGGCCTGCGGTGCGCGCCCGTGTGTGTGTGTGTGTGTGTGTGACAGCCCTTCTGCTCCGCCCCTTTAACTCTATTATTACTAAACACACAGCGCCACCTGTCGAGACAGAGAGAGAGAGAGAAGAAGCAGGTGCATCAAATTTCAACAACAAAAGTCTTTACAGATGAAAAGCTTAATAGTCCAGGTTCTGTGTTTAATGCATGCATGCCAGCGATGTTACAGTTAATAAATATAAGCTATGCACTAAGTTCAATATATTAATATATATTCCTTGTGTATTATGTACATACTCGTGTGTGTGTCTGTCTGTGTGTGTGTGTGTGTGTGTGTGTGTGTGTGTGTATGTGTGTGTGCCTGTTTTTCTATTCAGGTGGGGACTTAAACCTGAATACACAGACTCAGGGGGACTCATGTCACGGTGGGGACCTAAATTGAGGTCCCCACGGGTAAACAAGCTAATAAATCACACAGAATTAAGTTTTTTGAAAATCTAAAAATGCCTGTAGTTTCCTGTAAGGGGCAGGTTTAGGTGTAGGGTTGGTGTAGGACAATTGAATATACAGTCTGTACAGTAGAAAAAGCATTACGCCTATGGAGAGTCCCCACAAGGATAGCAAACCAGACATGTGTGTGTGTGTGTGAGAGAGAGAATATTATATTATATTATATTACTATATATTATATTATATTGTAATCATGCGCGAAACTGTCTAACTGAACTCAGACATTTCCAGTGAAAGTTTAAACTAGGGGAATGTATAAAAAATATTTGGTTTGAAATCAGTACAATACAAGTACTGAAATAACATCTACTCAAATGTTAGTAATAGGCTATAGCAAAGGAGAAACAACCATTCATGATTTTTTACTAGAACAAGTGATTAGTTTGTTTATATGTTCATCTCATGCATTTGACAGAACATCTGCACATTCTTAATCTTCAGTGTTAATTTACAGTCAATTTAAATGCATGTCAAATTCTATTCGGCAGCGTCTCAAATTCACATTTAATACATGACTGACATCTACTGGTGATGATGTGCACGTGCAGAAGAACTATGCACAAAGAATTTTACTCACTTTTTGAAAGCACTTTAAAGTTTAAAGTGAGAGATTTTAGTGAACAAATCGGTGCATGAAAGTGAACAAGAAACATTGGCTCATGTCGAAGATTTAAACGCCATTACAGCAGTGATACCATAGCAATGTTTGAACTGCCACAGTGTATGTATAGCTTCTCCTGCAAGTATTTTTAAGGGTTCTCTAGATTCACATCGCTGCTCAGGACTGCAGTGTTAACACACAATGAAGCACTAAATCCATTTCAATAAACAGGTGATAGAGACAGAGACAGGCTTTCAGTTTCAAACATAAAGCCTTTATTTGTAGAAATAGGTCTACTTTAATTTACAAAGGACTTATATATTTATAAACTGAATAGATTGGTTCTCAAAATCACAACAATAAGAATACTGAATTGCGTCTCATATTTGTGTCCACTTCAAAAATAGAAAGAAAAAGTTAATAAAGGGTTAGAGAGACATCTGGTGGTGAGACGAACGTACTGCACTGGATTCACACACTTATTTGAGCTTGAAATACCAAACCATCCCTGTACTGATTTTAAAATTTGACAAAGAACAGAACAGTTTTACCTGCCATTGTTTTATTTTTTATTTTTTTAAACAGAAACATTCCAATTTGAAATGAATCAGATGATCACTAAAATGTTAAAATGTAAAACACAAATGTACCATTTCATTTGATTTATCATTGTCATACCAAAAATCACCTGTCCTCAAACAAAACACATCAATACAAATTCAAATAAATATACAACTTAGGAAAAACAGAAACACACAAGTATTAGTGTAAACAGTTTTAAAATAATACTATTTTTGCATGTCTAGACAGAACGGAGTTCATTTTACTTACACATTTTATAAATCCTGCCATCATCCCGTACCTTTGCCTCTCACCATTCCTACCACATCCCCTCGTCCACCTCCATCCCTCCCTATTCTGTTGCTTGAACTTTATCATCTTCAGTCTTTGCACACGCATCTATTCACTTCTGCACTTAGTTTTTCTGGATTTTTTTTTTTTTTCTTCAGAAAATTGCATTGTAATTTTTATTTATTCATTGATGTAAAATTCTTAACTTTTCAGTAATACAGGTATAACTGAAATGTTCTACAAATGGATACGATAACTTTTCCATAGCATTTGTCTTTTTTTTATTATAATGTTTTTGTATGATGTTTTAAAATGTACTTGAGTATGTTTGTAGTAATACAAATATACTATAAACATACTTGTATTTCAAGTACATTTTTAATACATTTAATAGTATGTTTTTTGTTTTTCACCAAAGTATATATGCTGCTGTACTTTTTTTAATGTACTTATGAATGTATGAATTTGAATAATGTACTTATGAATACTGTATAAATATTTGTAATGTACATAATATGTAATACATTAAAGCTTTCTACATATGAAAGTGTACGTGTGTGTGTATATATACTGAAAAATATAATACTAATAAATATAATATACTAGTAGTGTAATGCTAATGCATTTCTAATGAGCTGAAATACAATTGAAATGTACTTGAAGCACATTAAAATAATGCTTCAAATATACTCTACCTGTAGTTCATGAAGTATTAAAAGTACATTTTAAATGTATTTTAAGAAATACACTTAAATTGCACTAAATATACTTAAAGTGGTTTCAAAATAATACATTTAATATGCACTTAGTATAGTATAATATAAATATATTAAGTGTGTCTGAAAAAGCACAATTTAAATATATTTCTTTTTCACCTGGGTACCTTTTCCGCACTCGCTTGACTTGCGCCTGGCGCTGAGGCGAAGTTGAAGTCTGAGAAGTCTCCCATTTGATGTGGTCGTAAAAAGAGATACGGTGGTTCCTTGTAAACGCATAAACGCATTTCTTGTCAAGAAAAGAAGAGACAAAAACTGCAGTTGTGAGTGGGGTGGCCATGCTTAGGTCAAGGGAATCATACAAATGAATATATGCATAGATTACATGATTGTACCTCTGAAGGTTCTGACTGTCTTCAGCAAAGATTCGATGGCATTTTGTTTTCATTTCACTCCATGTAATACCTAATAAAATGTTATTTATTAGGTATCGCAATGCTGCTTTGTCCATGGAGGTTACTGGGAAACGGCTGTAATTCTGCTTTTCCAAAAGCACCATCTAGTGTCAGAGAGTACATTTACAGAGAGTTACATTTACATTCAGCCTGTGTGCAGCTTTTGTCTGGCCAAAAAAATAAAAATAAAAAATAAAAAAGACTTTGCATGACATTGAAATAATTTGGATAAGGTATCTAGAATTATTTATGAAGCAGATAAAAAATTTTTTTTTTAAAAACCCACATCATTTATTAATCAATTACTATTTTTACTTAACCATTTTCTTTATTTAAAGGCTGAAATGTGAGGTTTACAATTTTATGAAACTTTTCCAAAGCTTTATTTGAACATTTTGTCCATGCTATTTGATAAAATGTTGTCAGTCATGTTGTCATTTAAAATACAGACATCATTGGTAATATTATTGTTTTAGTGTTTATGCATACAAAAAGTAATTTTATTTATTGTTTGTTGATTTTAAATCCAAAACTTGGTGAAACGATTTGTGTCAGTGCTCTTTGAACATTTCCAGCACATTTTAACAAAACCGTGATAATACTGATAACCGTAATAATTTAGGTCACTATAATCGTGATAAGAAATTTTCATACCATTACATCTCTAGAGGAGACAGAGTGAATGTTTACAGTAAAAGGAGATCAGAGGAGTCACAGTTGAGCATAAAGGGAAAGTGACAGAGAACTGGAGAAAGAAGTGACAGAATTCTAATTAAGTTCCAAACGTAGGTTTGGGAGGAGCCTGATAAGTCCTGTCAATCATCATTACAAGCCTAAATAAGAAGCTCCCACTGCACCGTCACAGCGTCAATTCTTCCGGCATCCCTCCACCTCCCCATCTCCTCTATTCCTGTTTTTCTCCCTCTAGGTAGTACCACAATGGGGGTTGAACTCGGCGCTCAAGCCGAGCCTCAGGTTCGAGCCTCAGTTACCTGTGAGGATGAGATCTAGGTTTGTGTGTCACAGGTGTTTGTTTTCTTGAGAGGTTGAACAAGGCCAGAAGAGCTCGTAAATCAGCCACTTATGGTTTGAAAAGGTGAATGTTGAAGTCATCAAAGATTACTAGTCGTGTTTCATCCTTAGGGAAAGAAGACAGCAGCATGTATTGACGTGGAGGACAGAAAGGTGACAAGATTCATTTTGGCAGGATTAATAACAGTAACGGCATGATATTCAAATGTAAGTGCAGAGAGAAGAGAGAGGAGTGAATTGCCAGGTGCTGGAAATGAGTGAACCTGTTCCTCCATCCCACAAAAATGGACAAGGGTTGTAGGAGAAAATGAAGTCAGTAGAGAGAGCTGAAGGAGTCGCTGTGTTTCTACTGAGATCCATGATTCAGTCAAACCTAAAATTCTAGGTAAACTCTTACATCACAGTTTACATAAATTCAAATATACAGCCTATTTAGCTCAGGACTTTATAAATCTCGTCAAAACATTCATATTTTAACATATTTTGTGATCATATTTGAATAATTTGAATAGATTAACAGAGATATTGAACTTCAATAATAGCAATACTTCAACTATCACGTAATGAATAAATATTAAATTATGCCAATATTTTTGTCAATTTCAATAAGAGACCGCTGGTGGTGAGATGAACGTACTGCACTTGATTCACACACTCAGCTGACCTAGAAATAACAAACCATCCAATCAATTCTTGTTTTTTTTTAAAAATAAAATCAAAATTAAATAAAAAAGCAACATTTCTAAATCTTATAATCTATAATAAATATTTATTACATTACTACGATGGCCAAGAGAGTTCAACGTACTGCAAATAGAAAAACACCTGCAAATTAAGAAAATAACTTCATCAATTTGACAACACGCTGCTGTAAATGCTCACAACACAACCAAATAAAGAAACACGCTGCAATTAAAATTCTTTATTTGGTTGTGTTAGAGCATTTGCAGCACCTGCTGTCAAACTGATGAAGATGTTTTCTTGATTTGCTGGTGCTTTTTCTATTTGCATGTGCTTTCTGAAGTTGCAGCGCTGAGCTCTCTCAGCCACCGTACATTATTCTTATCTCAGTGTTTTCTAGCAGACCCATACTGAATGATAAACACACATGAAAAAAATGTTAGAAAATAAAATTTAATTGATTGAAAATTACAAATGAATGACAGTTAATTATATGGTTAGTGATGCATTTCTATTAAATGACTAAGTATTAGGAAGCAACAGGTTAAAATAATTTGAGAATATGACATGAGTTTAAACCACATCTTCAACTCTATTGAACAATCAGTTTGACTGTGATTGAAAAACAGACAGTTGAGAATGAGTGATCAGGAAGAGATGTCAACCTTAATATGAGCTCCACAGCCTTTAACACTCGTAATGAAGTGTGTTTAGAAGATGAGCTATGACCAACCCTCAGTTACAATACTAACAGAGCAAGCAGTTGCTAAGAACTGTTTCCTGTGAGCAAGAAACTAAATCTTCCTCCAGGTGGCGCTCAGAGAATCAGAAAGACAAAACTGTTGAGCCACATTCAAATGTCTTTAGAAAAACACAAGTCTGTAGTGTGTCTCATTTAGACCGTAGTCAATGTGTGTGTGTTTCTATATACATACTGAAATTCAGATTAGAAGAGAGACAGAGTTTACAACTGTGAGAGAGTAATGAGATATAATGTAAGTGTGTTTCTTTACTGTGTGTCTTGGTTGTTTCTCACAGGAAGCTGTTCAATTGCACACAGAGACACTGAGGATCCATAATCAAATCCAAATCCAGCATAGAGGAGTTCAGTGAATGTGCTATTGAATGTGTGTAAGTGTGTGAGTGTGTGTGTGTGTGTGTCAGAGACGCTGTAGAAGGACAGAGTGCCAGCCGACCAGTCCAGATTCACTCCTACTCTGTTAGAGCGACGTGAAGGGACAGATATGTCTGTGCGCTTATTATTGTGTATGACAAAGAAACTGTCAGTAGAACAGTTTAGACTCCAGGACTTTTCATTGTATCCAAACCTACAGTCATTCCTCCATTCTTTCCTGTGGATTCCTGTATACGTCACTGATACACAAACGTTCCCACTCCATTCAGCCTCCCAGTAACAGCGTCCAGACAGACTCTCTCTACACAGAACTTGAAGACATTCATCAAATCTCTCTGGATGATCAGGATACGGCTGCTTCTCTCTCACATATGTTGCCTTTCTGTTCCTCTCAGACAGAATGAGACGAGTGTTTGCTGTGTTTAAATCCAGTGTGAGATCACATGCATCTGAACACAAAATGAGTAATTATAACATTTATAACACAACAAAACAACAATCAAGGTGTGTTTGTGTGTGACCTACATTTCTGTGGTCCTGTTGTAATCCTGATCTCTCCTCCGTGATCCACACTATAAGAAAAGGTGTACAAGGGTAGTTGACGTATCAATGTGTCCTATGGTTTAGAGATGTTCCGATACCCTTTTTCCCTTCCCGATACCGATTCCGATACCTAGGCTCAGGGTATCGGCCGATACCGAGTACTGATCCGATACCCGGGTGTGTATCTGGTTATACAGTTGTATGTACTACTAGCCCTGTATGAATTGATACAATTATTTTAGGGTGTGCTTCACCATATATAGATAGATAGATAGATAGATAGATAGATAGATAGATAGATAGTCTGGCGAGTAATTTTAACTGAATTTAAGACCGGTGGTGGTGCTTTTTTGGTCATTCAGTGTTTCTGTAAAAATGGGGAAAAACTCAATAATACTGATAAAATAATAATCATACTATGAATTCTACTAAGAACAATATAAAACGCACTAAGGATTAACGAGCTGCTGGATTCATGAATATTAATCACGTTGTCTGCATTGGCTCGAACGGATTTGCTGAAATCAAAACAGGGACGATAATAGGTGAACGCCAGCCAATGAGATTGTCGTTTGCGCATTAGCTCCGCCTACTACCGGAGAACCCGGCAGTTAAGCTGAAGAATTCAAAGGAACTCCGTTATTTTGACAGAAAATACAACAAAGAATAACGTTTACATACCATGCAGAATTGACAGGCTACATGTAAGACTCCCTTGCTCCTCTCTCTCTCTGCGTGTGAGGAAAAAGCAAAGCGACGGCGAGTCGTCGCTTCACACTAGAGCTTACGGTATGCGTCAAATACAGCTGTGCTGCGCATCCATTCAGATGATCTGAAAATAGATCGCTTGACGGAGAGAGAAACTCTGAAGCGCTCAGAGTGTTCAGCGGTGACAATATATCTGTGCTAAACTTATACATAGCCTACCAGTAAAATCTGATCATTTATTAGCCAGTGGCTAATATTAGACATCATTTAGTCGCCCAGGGTGAAGATTTAGTCGCGTGCGAGTGATTTAACTTACTGGCAATGTGCTAGCACGTTTGTATTTCTTCTTCTCTGCTCTAAATAGTGGTTGCTTGTGTGGCAACACAGCACAACTTCCTGTCTTTGCATTCTGAGCAGCGAAGAAGAATTGATTTCCGATTTGCAGCGTTAAGCAAAGCTAGCGCGCATAACTATAGGTCTTGTTTAAAAATGGTATCGGATCGGTACATGGGTTCAAGTACTCGCCGATACCGATGCCAGAATTTTTTGTGGTATCGGTGGAATTTCCGATACTAGTATCGGAATCGGAACAACCCTACTATGGTTAGGGGTGTGCGATATGACGATTTTTGATCGTGGACAATAAAAATTTCTCCACGATCTGCTTTTGAAGAAATAACGTAGTATTGTGCTACAGCGCACATTCTGGCGCCTCTGTACAACACGACATACAGCGGTAGAATTACTCTGACAGGACACTGCACTTATTTGCATCGCAAAATTACATTATTTACATACAAGCCTTGCCGGTTAAATGTTTCATTCCCGAAGCGCGTGCACTAAAAAGCCTGTTAAACATTGCCTGATTACTTAACCAAGTTATCTTTTGCGCTAATACTGTCAAAACACACAAAGTTTACATATAGACTCAGTTGATTATGTCTAAAATGAAAGTAAACAGTTGAGAGAAAAACGAATACGTGCCTGTATATTAGATGCGTGCAGGTCTTAAAGGGACAGAACTAAACGTGCTGTTGACTGTCATTAAAGGGACAGTTCACCCTAAAATTACATTTCTGTCATTATTTACTCACTCGCATGTTGTCCCAAACCTGTATTAATTTCTTTCTGGTGCCGAACACAAAAGATGATATTTTGAAGAATGTGGGGAACCAAACAGCTGGTCCACATTGAATCTGATAGTAACAAAAAAACATAGAAGTCACTGTGGACCAGCAACTGTTTGGTTTTCCACGTTCTTCAAAATAGCATTTATGTTCAGCAGAAGAAAGAAACTCACTCAGGTTTAAAACAACTTTTAAATAAATGATGGTATAAATATAAAACACTATAACAGAATTGACAGACAGATGGGTGAACTATTCCTTTAACGTTAATAAAACAACAAAACGCAAAGAGAAACTCACTACTGTTGACTGAAAAACTTTACTACAGTTGCTTTAGGAATCAGTCTATATAGTTTTTTGTTTTTATATTTGTTCATTCAAATTCTTGAATGCTCCTGCTAAATATACCTATTGTACCTGAAAATAAAGCACTGTTTGTTTTATTTGTATATTATGTGTATTTGTAATGTGTATCTTTGTTCTTATTTTTTAATAAGAATGATAAAATAATGACCAATTTTTTTCCATCTTTGCCCACTTTGGCCAAAATATCTGCCGTTCTTTTTTTTTTTTTTGAAAGGCTTTGTCTTTGTAATAGGGAAATTAGTTTGGCTGTAATGCTCAGACAACTTGCAAAATAGTAAAACCACCATGACAAAGAATCGTGATAAAATCATGAATCGTGATATTTCTAAAAAAAAATGTGATATGATATTTTTTCCATATCGCCCACCCCTACCCCTGTGATCGAAAAATGTAACAAAAAAAAAAAAAAAACCTCTAACATAATAGATAATCCTCTCTCATGCTATTTGTAACTCTAAGAATGAAGATACATTTTTCTCATGTTATTTGTACATTAAGTTTTTTTTCCCCTACATTTTTGCTATGTCACACCATAGGACACAGTCATACAGCAGGTCAGACCCCTGAACTTCATTATTTCACTCAACACTAAAAAAATCCTCAAACCTTGAGCTACAGACTCACCTTTACATTCACTGATCATCTGTGTATTCTTTAGTTTGAGTTTTAAATCAATAACTGATATTAATCTACTAACTGCAGAAATCTCTTTCTGTTCAGCTGCACTGAGGTGAAACATCATTTCTTATCATTTAGGGCATCTCAACAGGTGATCTGAACATGCCCAAGCATGTTTGACCCCCAAAGTCTGGTGTTTTTGACTAATGTGATTAATTGACCCTTTGCAAGGTGAAGGGTCTTATGTGGCTCTTTAATGTGTCGTGACAGGTTGCTATAGTGTCTCAGTTCAAGCGGCACGTGACCCGATCATCTCTTCCTCTTTACTAGTTATAGCATAAAATAAACACGAATGAACATCAGAAGGTATCTTTTTTCAACTGCAGAAATACATCAATACATGGTTCAAATGAGTAGCGCAGTTTCGTTCTGCTTTTGGTGCATAAACATTATTATCGAACATTTATCGAACTCTTGTAATCGTTTTATCAAGGAGAATTATATCATGATAATTAGCATTATCATTTTATCACCCAGCCTTATTTAAACATATTTAGGTTTATGGCGGGTATGGTTCTCACCTTACTTATGTAATTGTCAACTTATTAATATGATTGACAGTAATTATAGTGAGTAAAGCTGCCAATTCCTCCATCAATATCATCTGCCTCCGTAACAATGTTCTGATAAATGAGCACAATTAAATGAAAATCACTGCATCTCAAAAATCTAATCTTTTAGACAGTCTATAAACAAAAGTGCTTTTCTTGCTGTTTTCTCAAAGCCAAAGTTGCATCGCAATGACGTAAGCATGCTCTGGCCTGGAACATAAGTGCCATGTGAGTGCAGGCTGGCGGGTGCAATTGCACACAGTATAAGGCAACTGGGCCAAATGGGAGTACACCCTTGGACTTTGATCTCTGATTATGTATACTGGATCAGTTTTTGCTTTATGACTCTGACAGTAATGAGAATTTACTCTAGAGCAGCGACAAACTTCATATTGATGTTTTGGGATCACATATTTAAATGTGTTTTCGAGATGCTGCTGTTATGAGTCACAAGCAGCTGTTGAGCTGAGTCAAGATCATCTTCAGTCACAGAGTTCAAGACACGTCCCTATTTCTCTGTGCAGTATGTATGTGTATGTGCTGTATGCAGGGATCTATGTACATAGGAGTTTTCAGTGATTTTATAGTGCACACATGTACAAACACACATGACAGGATGATTGTTAGTGCTGAACATACTTGAGTTTGTCCAGTTTGTAGTTTGGATCAGAGAGCAGCTTGACTAATGATTTTCCTGGGTGATTGTAGCTCAGATCCAGCTCTCTCAGGTGTGAGAGGTTTGAACTAAGAGCTGAAGCCAGAAAACAACAGCCTTCCTCTGTCACCATACAGCCAGATAATCTACAAACACATACAAACACTCAACATCACATCATCTGGGACTGGAGATCACCTTAAACTGCTCCACACACAGGAGTGTACAGATTCCTGTAACTCTGCTTTAAATCAAATGATTCATTGATTTAATGCGTCACTTTTTTCCCCCAAAGATCACTGATTACCGGATCAGTTCTGCTGGAGATACTCTGGGTTCTGTGTTGATGGAACAGAATTGATCTAGTAACAGATTCTGCTCATCTCCACTCCTAAAAATGTTGACATTTTAATCAGTGAATAAATAATTTTCAAAGACAACAGGCTGAAGCAAATACAACCCCAAAGTCTTCAGACACACTGTGGTCTGCTGATATATTAAACACCAGGAGATCAGGACCAGAGCAGAGGACATCTTTAATTTTATAAGCAATTGAACATTTGTTTTTCTTACCTCAGTATGTTGAGTTGACAGCGTGAACTCTTCAGTCCATCAGACAGAAGCTTCACTCCTGAATCCTGCAGGTCATTGTTACTCAGGTCCAGCTCTCTCAGTGAGTTTGATGATCGTAGAGATGAAGACAAACTTTCACAGGACTGACCAGTGAGATTACAGCTGGTCAATCTAAACAGAGCAAAACACATATATGCTGATGTATCTTCCCAAAACATGTGATTCCTGAATATTTTCCCACTTCGTCTCATATTATCTACTGCAAAATAATACTGTATGAAAAGTATCTAGCAAACTCTTGTATGCCAATTTATTGTCTGGACAAAATTACATCTACAGAAAATTCCAAACCTCAGAATGTTGAGTTGACAGTGTAAACTCTTCAGTCCATCAGACAGAAGCTTCACTCCTGAATCCTGCAGGTCATTGTTACTCAGGTCCAGCTCTCTCAGTGAGTTTGATGATTGTAGAGATGAAGACAAACTTTTACAGCATAGACGAGTGAGATTACAGCAAGCAAATCTGTAACACAGGATGAAATATGGTTCAATTAAGAGGACATGTTTGGTTAATTGAAATAATATGTCTATGTTCTGAATATGGTATTGATCGTATATTGATCACATGACTAATATTGTATATTTTATCAGAAGGGAAACTAAATATTGACTGACAATTGTGCAACATATTTAAATTAGTCTGACACTATGACGTTATCATACAGCTACACAACAGTGAAATGACATACACACATAGAATTGCAACCGTTGCTCCTGTGGGAATAACAGAGTTTCTTTTGGAAATCTTCAGCTTTTAAGAACTGCAAGGTTCTCCGGTTGTAAGTGGAGCTAATGCGCAAACAACCATCTCATTGGCTGGTGCTCATCTATTATCGTCCCTGTTTTGATTTCAGCAAATCAGCTCGAGCCAATGCAGACAACGTGATTAATATTCATGAATCCAGCAGCTCGTTAATCCTTAGTGCGTTTTATATTGTTCTTAGTAGAATTCATAGTATAATTATTATCTTATCAGTATTATTGATAGTTTTTTCCACATTTTTTTTACAGAAACACTGAATGGCCAAAAAAGCACCACCACCAGTCCTAAGTTCAGTTAAAATGACTAATATGTATTCATATATTATTAATTGTTACCATGTTTTAATTCTAATAACTAAAGTTCTATCATTAAATAATACTTGATTATCATAATATATTTACAATGCTTGACTGACTGATGTTAAGAGTGTACTTTTAAATATCTAAAAAGCTGTGCCATTTTCCATTATTATTAACATTAAATATTATATTTTTTGTTTACTCGCCAGACTAATATATATATATAGTAGTGGTCAGAATTATTGGCACCCTTGGTAAATATGATCAAAGAAGGCTGTGAAAATTAATCTGCACTGTTAATCCTTTTGATCTTTTATTTACAAAATTCACAAAATCGAACCTTTCATTGGATAATAAGAATTTAAAATGGGGAAATATCATTATGAAATAAATGTTTTCTCAAATACATGTTGGACACAATTATTGGTACTAGAGGTCGACCGATAATGGATTTTACTGATACCGATAGCTAGGATGGACCACACTGGCCGATACCGATTAATCAACCGATAGTTTTCAAAATGGATACTGAAAGAAAGCTAGTGCTTTACTATTTAAAAAAAAGCAGTAACAGTACTGAACCATACATTGTAAATGAATAAAAATATTAATATTATTTACTATATTGATCATTAAAGTTATTTCATAGTTTGCTAATGTTAAAATACAGGGTTTCTGCAGGATTTTTAAGCTCAAATTTAAGACTTTTTAAGACCTTTTTAAGACCTGCACAAATAAAATTAATACCATATGAGCGGGGTAGGGCAATGTCTATGGTAAACTATTAAACTGTAAAATGACTATAAAAAGCATGATTTATAGTTCAGATACAAGTTTTCAAGTTTTTCTAAAATGATACACTTCACATTTCAGCCTTTAAACCATTTTTTAAGAAAATAGATTAGTCAAAAATATTAATTATTATATTAATTTAAACAATTATCATCAATAAATTATTATATTAATTAAATAACATACAAACACATTTTACTGTTTAGATTTTTATAATGAATTATCTTCTTATTGACCCACCAGTTCACATTTACAGCTCTGCGTGTTTGCAGGGTAAAAACATGGGTCGATTTTCACATTGGTCTGAACAAAAAACCTAATGTTCCTGCAATACTGGAGGCTGCAGTTCTAGGACCCTATTTTTCGGGACAGCGCTATCTACTCCAACAGAGGAGACCTGATTCAAACATGAAACAAACAGATGCAAAGACTAGATCCATGGAAACTATTCATTTTTTATCTTTCCATCTTATTTTTAATGTAAGAGCTAGCGTGAACCGTTTGAGGGGGAGTCAGCAATCTCCATTTAGCCTTTTTAGCTGTGCAAAACAGTTCATTGTGATGCTGGATGTTGTAAATTAGTATTTGTATTCAAATTATTTTACATTTATTAAAGTACTAATAATCACACCAATTTGTACCACAAGTGTTTTACCATTTACTGCACTTTAAGTTTGTCACACATCAGACGTGAAGTGCTGCGGCTAATGAACTGAAGTCTCTCACAGACACAAGCCTTTCTTTCCAAGAAAACTGAATTTAAAACCAGAATATATAGAATATATTGAAATAAATTAGGTTAAATTTTTCAAGAGGGTTACCAACGGGTATGTTTAGGGTTAGGACAATAATTAATTAAGTGCATACAATTAAACAACTACATAATTCCTTAAAAAATAATAATATACAGTATTGAATAGCAAGTGCTATAAAATAATCAACATGATCTCACAGAATTCCGTGTAATGTTCACGGACTTAATTAACCTCCGAATCTGTGGTGGCATCACGGAATCGCCGAAAATTCCGTGATGGGCTCACAGAAAAAATTCTGTGATGGGCTCACAGAAAAAATTCCGTGATGGGCTCACAGAAGTGATACCAATGTAAGTCAGTGACAGGCATCAGCCGTGCTCCACGCACGGAAACCCTTAGCATCAATATGCCGACGCGATACTGGGAAATTTATCGTCATCATTATTGTTCAGAACTGGGTAGATTTAGGGTAGGGGTGGGGTCAGGTACTCCAGTGAAAGTATAACTGCATCGGAGTCACTCTTTTTACGTGGTCCGATGCAGCGCTGGTGTTGAACCAGTGAATCCGTGCATGGACCACGGCTGATGCCTTCTGTGAGCCCATCACGGAATTTTCGGCGATTCCGTGATGCCACCACAGATTCGGGGTTAATTAAGTCCGTGAAAATTACACGGAATTCTGTGAGATCAGGTTGAAAATAATATGATCCACTAATATTTGGTCATTTAGCAGATGCTTTTATCCAAAGCGACTTACAAATGAGGACAATGGAAGCAATCAAAATCAACAAAAGAGCAATGATATGCAAGTGCAGAGGTGTGATGTTCTTCATTCTTTCTTACATTATTTTTGGCTCATTAAAAATTAATCTTGCTGCACGTTCTGGATTAATTGTAAAGGTTTGATAGAACTGTCTGGAAGACCTGACATAATACATACATACAATAAATAAATAAATAAAATAATTAAAAAAAACAAACAAACTATAGGGTCCTAGAAATCCGGTTCTGAAACTACAGCCTCCGGTATTGCAAGAATACACTACTCACAACAACAGCCTAATTGAACATGCAGATTCATTCTCTGCCAGCAGGAGGCGCTTTCGAACGGTTTCCGCGGTAACAGCAGAACACAAAGCAGCACCGGACTTTGAAATGTGCTGCACTTATATTTATAGCTTTTTGAAGTTTAATCGTCACATTAAGCTGCATCGTGATTCTGGTCTGTACCCAAATTTAAGACCTCTTGAAATCATCATTAAGACTTTCTTGTACAATTTAAGACTTTTTATGACCTTAAATTTGATCAAGTAAATTTAAGACTTTTTAAGACTTTTTAAGGACCAGCGGAAACCCTGAAAAGAAGAAACTTTAAAATTGTATAAAATGTAGCCTATTAGTTGCTAATAGTGAATGTTGAAATGAACACTCTAACAAGGAACAATACTTCTAGTTTTCATTAATGCTACGAATGGACTCTTATTGTTAAGTATTACCATTTAATTTCAACAATCATAAAGATGGCCATCTTTAAATATCTACACAAAGCCATAGCATTAAAATTACATGCATATGGATATTGTGTGTGTACTCACACACTTTATATGCTTCTATTTTATAACACTTGATAATTATCTAATAATAAAAAATAAAAAATGTTAGTCACACACCGGGCAAAATCGCAGCGCTCCGTCTAGGAGAACTCAGAGGTATCACACACACACACACACACACACACACCAGACGCGTTCAAATCAAGTGGCGGTCTAAAACTATTTATTTAATCCCCAAACGGACATAAGTTTGCTTCAAGAATGAACAATGTGGCATAAATGAGTTTGAAGTTCGGTGTTTAAAAAAAACAGAGCAAGCGGAAAGAGAAAGCGCAATCCATTACAGCTCTCTATATGAAGCATACAGACTTTATTAGAGCCACAGAAAGACAAACGTTTTGCTGAAAAATGCACAATACATAATTTATAGCCTAGGGTGAAGTCATTATGTACATTCACAATGATTTCGGACAAATATAATGTAATTTAATAGGAAACTATGTGAATGGCGCTCTGTTCCGCGACAGGATTTTCTGTCGGCTGTATTTAAATGCGTGTCTGGAGTTTCCCGCTCTGTGCAGCGCGCAGTGTCACGTGTCTAAATAAACAACACGTGCTGTCAGTGATTTCCGCCTCTAGAGGCCTCACTCATACTGTATAATGCCAGCGGACCCTTCTCAGCCACTCCAGCAATGGTTGCAAACCGGAAAACTATCGGCATGGAGTTTTGCCGATAACCGATAGTAGCGGCAATTAACTATCGGTGCCGATTAATCGGCAAAACCGATGAATCGGTCGACCTCTAATTGGTACCCCTAGAAATTCACACAGAATATGAAGAAAATCTAAATCTTAAGGAGTCAGCTGTCCACGGCAGTCCTTAATGTACCAGCACAGTAACACACTCAGCAAAATATCATTGAATTATCGTTATCAATAAAATCCCAGAAAATATCGCTGAAATAACAAATACGCCCAGCAGAGAAACCCAGGAAATGCCTATAGCAGTACCTGAATAAACATAAGCTTTAACTGCTTTCATTGATTCAACGTGACTTATCAACACACGACTACGACAATATATGGTTTATCTGAGTTTGTCTTGTTATTTTCATTATAATAAAGTATATAACAATGCAAAGCTAATAAACAGACTTTATCACTGCTTAGAATACTATGAAATATGTTGCGTGCCTTATTCTGTGTAAAAGTAGCCACTAAGAAGCTACGGAAACAGCTGTCATTATCGCAAACGATTTCTTCGATTTCATAATCACACGATTATGTCGTCCGCGATTTTTTTGCGTAGCTTGTCAGTGAACTACTGCTTTGTTTAGTAAATTCTGCTCCATCTGAAAGCAGGTGATGGGAGATTTACTACCGATTACAGAACCGGCTTTACTGACAAGATGTGCATGACAATCGCAGTCGATTCATCGTGCAGCCCTACCCTTTGCAGTTTCAAACGATGCCTTATTCTTATCTGTACAATCAAAATGAGTATTTTTAGTTATTTTCGCGATCATCAAGAAAAACTGACAGATGCACCAGTGCAGTCTGAGACCCCAGAGGGTGTAATATCAAAATTATTACAAAAAATACAATTAAATTAAAAATAGCTAAACTTATTACAAAAATAAATATGATAATCGTTATAATCATAATCATGACGGCAATAAATATTCTTATGACAGCAGATAGCAGCAGCCAATGTGTGAAGTTGTCAAGACCACCATATACATTGCAGTCTTGTACACCGCATTACATGCACTAAAAATCTTTGTATGTGTTCATTTTTTCAAGAAAGTTATTAACTTTTGAATGGAAAAGCCATTTTTTTGTGTTGTCTATTCAATACCCATCTGTAATAATGATTAAAATTTGAATTATTTATATGAGGGATTAGATTTTTTTTTTTTTCAGCAAATATTAATATATAATTATTTATGACTAATTAGATTAATAAGCAAATAATGCAATTATTTAGATTTTTAAAAAATGTATTCATTCCCTTGTAAGAGCATACAATTTACCATACAATTTTTTGGAGATTTGTAACAAGAAAAAAAAAAAAAACCTCACCAAAACATGAATTGTATTTAAATTGTCATCACTGATTTGCACTCAATCTTGTGCATTCAGCCAATATTATACAGATGACTAATGGCTACATCAAAACGGAATAAACTAGCTCAATATACTTCCTCAGATTTGATGGCCAGAAATTTCCCTGATGAAAGTTATAACTGAAGCTGAAACATGAGTGATTGATGTGCAAAAACAAAGATCATTGTCCTCGCACGTCAAGTGTGCGCACTAGAGCTTCTGTTTACCATATTTAATATGCGGAAGATAAAATAAAAATGTAAAAATGTTATGAGTACTCTTCAAGTTGAAATTCTAAGAAGTAAAAAGTACTGTTTTTCTTCAAAAATGTGATCAAGTAAAAGAACAAGTCGTCAGTTTAAATTGTACTTGAATAAAGTACTAATCCCCTAAAAATAATACTTAAGTACAGTTATCATATAAAATTGCTCAAGTATTTTACACCTCTGGTATTTTGTGTGCTTAAATCCATTCTTTAGAGTGGTATATTTAATCTAAATTTGTAGATGGAAAGTTTACTTCATTTCTTCAATCTCAAAGTAAAAGAGTGCATACAGTCTGGAGTGTGCACCGCACTGCACATATACGCTGTTTATTGTTTATAAATCCTGGTATGAGCATGAGGTTTATAGACCAGGCCTGTCTGACTGGCGCAAATTTATGAAGAACAATGGATTAGAAATGCTTTTACTTGCGTTTCTGCATTATAAGACTTCCCCATGCTGAGTCTGTTTTTATTTATTTATTTATTTATTTATTTTTTATTTCTTTCACAAAATGGTGGGACGTCCCCCATTATGCCTATGGCTGTAACTGAACTCTGGTACATAAATTCGTTTTATAATACATTTCTAAACCTGCACATGTTCATGATCCTCCTTCTAAGTCAGACTGGTAACACATGTTGTTTGTAAGGAACTAACACTTCTAACATTAAAAGAGTTTTGTAAACTTCAAACAACTTTTGATTTCCCTTTAAATCACTGTCATGTCAAAGAAAACAGTGTCATGATTTGTAGAAATTACAATGTTACAATTACAATCTTCTACCTTAAATTAATACTCACAGAGCTTTTCTGCAGTTCACAACAGCTGGTATCAGTCTCCTTCTACCCTCATCTGATGTGTTGTATTTCTTCAGATCAAACTCATCCAGCACCTCCTCTGATATCTGAAGCAAGTAGGCGATTGTTGAGCAGTGACCGGGAGAGAGTCGATTCACTGAGTGATTCCCTGATTTCACAAACTCCTGAATCTCTCTGAACAGAGTCTGATCCTTCATTTCCAGCAGACAGAGAAACAGATTGATGCATCTGTCAGCTGAGAGACGTTCATCACCCTTGATTGTGGCTTTAATGTACTGTGTGATTCTGTTGATGGTTTCTGAGCTGTTCACTGTGTGTGTCAGTAGATCCTGTAAGAGTCTCTGATTGGACTCCAGTGAGATGCCCAGCAGGAACCGCAGGAAAAGATCCAGGTGTCCATTTTTACACTGCAAAGAGTTATTAACTGCTGTTTTTATTGGCTCATATAAAGAGAATTCCTGACTGTACAACTGATATTGATAATCCGCAAATGACTTCTGTAATTTCATCTTCTTGGCTATGTGGGAATAAAACTCATAGAAAGCAGCCAGAAACTCCTGAAAGCTCAGATGAACGAAGCAGTAGACTTTCCTCTGATGAATCACAGATTCTTCCTTAAAGATCTCGGTGCAAATCCCAGAATACACCGCAGCATCAGTGACGCCTATGCCGCTCTCAATCAGGTCCTCCTCATAGAACATCACATTGCCCTTCATCAGCTGATTGAAAGCCAGTTTAGCAAGTTTCACAATCACATCTCTGCTGGACTTCAGGGGTTTGTCTGGGTTTTTCTCATCATACTTCTGATTCCTCATGTTGATCTGAGTCAGCAGGAAGTGGATGTACATTTCAGTCAGAGTTTGAGGGATTTCTGCACTGCTATCTTGTTTCAGGAGGTTCTGAAGCACAGTGGCTGAGATCCAGCAGAAGACGGGGATGTGACACATGATGTGGAGGCTTCTTGATTTTCTAATGTGTGAGATGATTCTGCTGGCTTGATGCTCATCACTGATTCTCTTCCTGAAATATTCCTCCTTCTGAGGCTCATTGAATCCCTGAATTTCTGTCACACGGTTGATGTATTCTGAGGGGATCTGATTGGCTGCTGCAGGTCTGGAGGTGATCCAGATGAGAGCAGAGGGAAGCAGGTCTCCTCTGATGAGGTTTGACATCAACACACCCACTGATGAAGATTCATTCACATCACAAACTTTCTGTCTGTCTGTAAACATCAGTGTGATTCTGCTTTCATCCAGACCATCAAAGATGAACACAACTTTACACTCCTCATAAATCTTTGAGTCCAGATCTTGAAGTTCAGGATGAAAGTCCAGCAGAAGTCTGTGAAGACTGTACTGATGATCTTTAATCAAGTTCAGCTCTCGAAATGGAAGCACAAACATGAAATCTACATCCTGATTGGCTTTTCCCTCGGTCCAGTCCAGAATGAACTTCTGCACAGAGACGGTTTTTCCAATTCCAGCGATGCCTTTAGTCAGAACAGACTTGATTTTGTCTTTTTCCTCACATTCTGGTTGTTGTAAGGGTTTAAAGATGTCATTGCAGTAGATTGGAGTGTCTTGTGTTCTGGTTGTTTTCTCCATCTGTAAAACCTCATGTTCTTCATTCACACCTTCACTCTCTCCCTCTATGATGTAGAGCTGTGTGTAGATCTTGTTCAGGAGGGTTTGATTCCCTTGTCGTATGATTCCCTCAAATAACCTCTCATACTTGTTCTTCATGCTGTTTTTGTGCTGTTCTTTGACTCTTTTCACTCTGCAGAAACAGTGAAATGAAAATGAAAAAAAAAATCAATTCAACAAAGTCAGTAAACTATTAGAGAAAGTTTATTAATACACATTTGAGTGATTATGAGAATGTAAAGTTGATGAATAATGAAAAAATGGAATTGGCTCTAAACATTCAAGTTCAAAATTATTATTAAAAGTGTTATTAACTAATTATTATATATTAATATTAAAATATACTGTTGACACAACAGGGAAAAAATACAATTACAGTGTATGTTTAAACAGTATTAAAAAACCCTGCAGAGTATTGCACAGTGCATATTACAAATTTCAGTTATTATAGTTACTCTTTTCTTGTCTAAATGGCCAAACTCAAATATCTAATTTTATCCCATACTTGGTGTCAGTTTAACAAACTTATTTCATATTCAGAACATCTGTAGCTGCTGATATGATTACCATACAGATGCTGAATCTCTAACCAGGAATAATGATTGGAATATAATGGCAGGCTGACTGAATTACATTAATGAGCTTGTGGATTATCTGACAGACCTCAATCCTTTAGACATATATTATGTTCACTTCTCTATATTTTTAGAGAGAAATGTTTTAATAAAATTGCCCCTTGCTGCTCTCTAACATGAAGGATCAGCATGCTGATTAGATCAATAAATATCAGGCACGTGCAGAAGAGGGGGCTTTGGGGGCTCAAGCCCCTGCCCTTTTTCAAAATTATTCAAAAGTGCCCCTCTCAGACAAATAGCAATGATATTGTAGTCAATAAAACAAAATGCATTTGAATTATAATTAACATGACAATGTGTACAAAACGGCAACTAATTGCTCAAAAGTGGGAAAATTCCTGTTTATTTTTTACATATCTGTCAATCTGAGGGTTGCGTGCGTTTTGCTTGAATGACTGATATTCCACAGTCTGTTCGGAAACCTATAAGCTTTCAAATAGTGAGTGGGTCGACAGATGGAAAACAAATAAACCAAACAATATTTTAAACTTTTTTTAATCAATAATCAAAGCTAGTGTGTTGATTTAATTGCAAATTCTTATATTATATTTTAGAATAGGCCTGTTACATAATTCATCAATGCCCGTTTGTCATGCTATAATAGGCTACACCAACCAATCATGATCTGGCTCAAGTTCAAATTGCAGTGGACAATAATGTGAAGTGGAGCAGTCATTTTCTGTTCTTATTCATAAATCGATTGAAGATTACATGGGACAGACAAGCTTATTTGTGGCGCGATCTGGATCTGCGGTTTGTCTCATTTTATAAATCAAATTACATCACTGAGAAAATGGATGCTAAATGACTACAAAAGCACTGCACAAAACCGCAAAAAGTCGCAATAATGGTAACCAGTATTAAATTTACTTACATTTATGTATGATGCACTGTTTACTCTTTCATGAAACTATCATAGTTAATGAAGCCCAAGTGCCACCTACAGGCCTATTATGTGAAGTGTAGGCTGATGAAATGGAGACATGAAAGGACTTTTTTATGTTACCCATTATGCAGCATTATGAAAGTGTCTTATGCTCATCAAGCCTGCATTTATTGGATCAAAAATACAGAAAAAAACTGTAATATTATGAAATATTATTACAACTTAAAAGAATGTTTATCTATTTTAATATACTTAAGAATATAATTTATTTCTGTGATGCAAAGCTGAATTTTCAGCATCATTACTCCAGTCTTCAGTGCATGATCCTTCAGAAATCATTCTAATATGCTGATTTATTATCAATATTGGAAACAGTTGTGCTGCTTATTTTTATTTATTTATTATTATTATTATTTATTTATTTATTTTTGGAACCTGTGATATTTTTGGGGGTTCATTGATAAATAAAAAATAAAAAGAACAGCATTTATTCAAAATAGAGATGTTTTCTAACAATATCACTGTATCACTGTTTCTATCAATTTAGAAAAGCTTTGCTGAATGAAAACTAATTGCTTTAAAAAATAAAATACTGACCTCAAGCTTTTCAACATATATTGTTACAAAAGTTATATTTTAAATGCTGTGCTTTTTAAAATTTGTATTAAATCAAAGAATTCTGAAAAATATATCACAGGTTTCCAACATTGATAATAAATCAGAATGGCATAAAATTTATTTAAAGTATATAAAAAATTTGAGCAAATAAACGCATGCTTGATGACCATAAGTGACTTATTGCAAAAATATAAAATAGTAATGTATCCAAACCTTTGACCTGTAATTTTTTTTTTTTTTTTACATTGCCCCTATTTATATATTATATATAGCGTATGCTGTTCTGTGTCAGCCGCATCATTGCTATCTATGGGAGGGTCAGAGAGCTCTCAAAATGCATCAAAAATATCTTAATTTGTGTTCCGAAGATGAACGAAGGTCGTACGGGTTTGGAACGACATGAGGGCGAGTAATTAATGACAGAATTTTCATTTTTGTTTGAACTATCCCTTTAAGAACAAATGATGCAACTGAATGAAGTACAGACTGCTACACGCTGATACTCACTCAGAGTCAGAGGTCACTCCATCACTGAGTTCAGGAGGGTCATTCATGAATCTGTATCTCTTCATAGACACACAGCTGGGTTCCGGAGATGCTGCTTTATGTTTCTGAACGGTAACCCCTCCTTTGTCCACTCATAGAGACTCATATTACAGTCAGAACTACTGAAACACACAGAACAGAAATATACTACATTTAGGACCACAGTCGTCAAAAATAAATATGACTTGTTGAAAATCTGAATCAGTTTTGTAAGTGTTGGTAATATGATTTTACTCTGGGCCCCTATCAATGCAGTCATGACTACAGTCAGAACAAGAGGAAGTGGAATTAATGGCCACTAGATGGCAGAGTTTTGAGTTTTCTTATTTTGACCTGTTCTCATTTGTTCTCAATCTAAAGTATGTTACATTCCTATTTGAAGATAAAAATGGCTTTGAAAGATTATATATTTTAAAAAGCACTGAACAATAAAACTGGCAATTTAACTTCAAAATGCAATATCTTAAAATCTCCTTAAAATGTCTCTAGCAGTGAAATCACATAATACTCACTCAAGGTCAGAGGTCACTACTCCATCGCTAAGTCTAGGGGGACGGTTCATGGACTCCTCACTCTTCATTGACACGCAGCTGGGTTCTGGAGATGCTGCCCCCTCCTTTCTCTGCTCAGAGAGACTCATTTTACAGGAAGTGCTGTTAAAACACACAGGTAATTCTTTTAAATATGAAATTACTTCACAAACGTGAAACAAAAATTTTCTATACAGTATGAGCCTGTGGCTTTATGGGATAGTAATGTGTCCATTGGATGCACACTCCAGAATCTAGCTGGAAGTAGTAGGTCATCCAGATACTTTTCCCCATTTTTTCACATACTGTTTTTTACCCACTATATAGTATGAAAAGTATGAGATTTTAGATGCAGTCACAGAACAGAAGTGTACAACAACTTAAACCTTTAGACATACAGAATGAAGCCAACGTTTAATATAAATAAACGTCTTGGATGCAATAATATCAGTTTCATGGCTGTGAATTCTTTGGTAAACATTTATCCACACAGTGCTAAAATAGTAGAAAGTATCCTCTACTGTGCAAAGACAAGCAATATTATAATTATTTTCTTTTTTCAGTCCAACTTACAGTTCAACGGTTTAAGAAACTGCTAAAGGTGTATGAATCCATATATGGCTGTCAGGACGTTACCTGAGAAATAAACAAACACATTTCAGCAAAGCTTAATTTCCATTTTGACGTCAAAAGACATACTGTGTTTTATCCGCTGGTATTTGGTGTGCAAGGCTGTAAACAGAAATAAAAACTAACTACGAATGACAGATGTTTACATTTGCTATTAAATGCGTGATAATGAATCCAGAAATGCGTTGCTTCAAACCTACCGCTGTCTCAACAATGAACGTCAAACACTTCATTCAGTTCATAAATCCATTCTTTCTCTAGACAGCAGTATAAAACTTGTTTTTAAACTGATTCACATTATTCACAAACAGCTTTTCTCTCCTGATGTTGTTCGTGTTCCTTTCTCAAAATGGAGTCTTTTGAAAGTTTCAGTTTTGACATGAAACGGTTCAACAGGTTTATATTTTACTAGGGTGTCAACGTTAACGCATGCGATTAATCTTAAAATATTAACGCGTTAATATATATGTATATATATATATATACACACATATTTAATGCAAATTAATCGTTTGATAATATTTGACCCCAACTTCTTCCTGTCATCGCAGCGCGGAAGGTTTTCTATCATTGTGTGATGAGGGTACAGTAGAGCTGGGAATCGATTCCAAAAGAATCGATTCCTCGATTCCGAGGCGTTGGGAATCGAGAGTCGATTCAAAGGTTGGAATCGATCCCATCAAGAGGAATCGACTCCTCATTCAGAGCTTTTTTTCAGTTCAACAAAGCTTATCTATGGGTGCCTCTCAAATGGAAAGCTGCATCCTACAAAGGCTGAACACATTTAAATTCACGAGAATAAACTGAAAGTAAGAAGTACTGGAAGTACTCTTATTGGAGCTCTTATCAGTGTTACTGTTAATGTTCTGGTTATTTTGTTTCAATGTACAGTTTGTTAAATTTGTTCAAAGCATACAGTCAATGTAAACTTCATCATTCAGCTGAACTGTGCACATTTATTTTAGACACTTCATGTCTTGTTCAATTCATCCGATAAATGCATGTCCTTGCTGAGCAGTGAGCTATAACTAATTTCACGGGCAAAGCAGACAAAATTACAATTTAAAAATCAATCAGAGCTATAGAGCTTTTTTTTTTTTTTTTACAAATAAAGCTTCATAATTAGAAGGATACTTTCTACGACCTTTATATCCTGCAGTCATGATTCCTCCAATCTAAAAAAAAAAAAAAAAAACAAGAATCGAAAACAACAGGCGAATTGAATCCCATCGATTCCAGAACCAGGAATCGGAGTCGGACTCGATTCCAAAAATTTCATTATCTTACAGCCCTAGGGTAGGCTACATCGAACCAGTGTTGCCAGGCAGGGTGGTGGGCTATTTTGAAAATACAGTCGTGGGAAAAGTTACAGAGCCGTGGGTTGCGTTTTTTTTGGGGCTATTTTTATACTTTTTACAGCCGTGGCGATATACAGCCACATCTCACGTCCACGAGTGTGATATTGCTTTGATACAACAGTTCAACGGCACGAGTGTGTAAATAATTTAGAAACAACAACAGATAATCTTTAAAAGCCCCCTTTTGTGCAGAACTACTTTCTTCCGCCACAGATTTAAATCTAAAGTTGACAGCTTAACAGCTGATCCCCAGTCTCCGTTACTAATTACAAAATATCACTTTAGAGCTAGTAACGAAGGAACTTTGAGTTGCTTCATTGAAAGCTTTGTATTACTGTAGTAAAAGCTTGCTGTATTATGTAAAATAAGCATTATGAGAGAGAGATGGACTGAGCGACTGTGATTACCTGCATCTGATACAGGCATCTCATTCTCCTAACGTCACTTACAAGTTTGAATGTCCACTGATGAAAGCGTTATCTTTGTCGTAACGTCAATATCATTGATTTCTGATGACAGCGCTCCTCGGTGCATTTGTTAGCTGTGTCAAGCTGTTTTTGTAAGTAAAAATATATTCCGCTTATTTTTCAAAACAGTCTGTTGACACCATCTAATGGCGGAACAATGTAACTAAAATCACCATCACGAACACACTCACCATGTCTCAGTAGGCTAAACACTAAATACTATTATTATTTATATAAAACACTAATTGAATAATCATACTTAATAAACAACAACAGCCATCATAAAAGTTATGCAATTCAGTCAACCGTAGCAAAGGCACCGATACAGCATTGAATTTGCATAAACATGATAAACTTTTGCCAAAACTGTTGGCTCTGGAACAAATAATAGTTTAATGAGACCAAAGACTGGCCGTCAGATTTACCCAACATGAATTTAGATCTCGTGTTTAACCACTATAGAGACATCAGAGCCAGCGGTAAATTCCAGAAGATCTGGCCGTGGTGGGGCGCTCTCAGTGGGTGTAATGAGCGCTGAACTGCCGCTGAACCGCTTGAGATCCTGTCTCCGAAAACGTTGAAGCAAATTTTCAAATAGACTTTATCTTTTTTAACAAACCGCATATTTTAAGTCCAAGCAAGCACATTCTTATTGGAGCTCTCATCAGTGTTACTGTTAATGTTCTGGTTATTTTGTTTCAATGTACAGTCAGAGGTGGGTAGTAACGAGTTACATTTAATTCGTTACATTTACTTGAGTAAATTTTTTGGGTAACTAATACTTTTAGAGTATATTTAAAAATGGGTACTTTTACTCTTACTCAAGTACATTTTTAGTGAAAAAACGGTACTTTTACTTCGTTACTGTGGGCGACGCTCCTCTCGTTACTTTATCTTAATGCAGTACAAGTTAAAAATCCTTCAATTTATTCCAAGCGCGCTGTCTACTTTTTTTTCTGGGCAATGAGCGATGCCCGTTCGCGAATGATTCATTCTTTTGAGTCAATTCTGTTCGAAGGCTTGGTCAAACCAGTTGGCAGACCAGTGAATCGGTTCGCGAATCAGTTTGAATGATTCGTTCAGTTCCCTGCCGCACGCGCTGTGTCGTCTGAAGCGGTTCTCACTCAGAGTTGTAGAAGAGCGTTGAAGACGTGGCTTTGGATCAACAGTCAGCTGAAAGCAAAGGCTATGGTTTGCTAGCTATGAAGATCTTTATTAGATGAACACCGCGTGTGCTGTCGGTTCCACAGGTATAGATTCGATTACAGTACACGATACCACTATGACATTGCCAGTTTGTTGTACATGTACCTTACACATTAAATACAATGTATAATTTATTCATTAAATAAGCTGTCATAGAGTATGAAATAAACACCCGATAACCCGCGTTAGTTCCAGGAGGAATGCCTTGCCTGGAGACAATTAATATTGATATTTTCACAGTATTAACGCTTTCAGAAATAAAGGCTACATTTGTTTACATTTTGCAGAACAGACGGAAGAAGATCCGTCAATATGCATTTTTTTCGTTATGTTCAGATGTTCTGTAGCGGTCATGTGAGGAGTTTTCACTCTTCTCCTTGTCAGAGGTTATATACATATATACATTTATTATAGAATCAGAATCAGAATTAGCTTTATTCGCCAGGTGTGCGCAAACACACGAGGAATTTGTTGTGGTTTTAAGGTGATCCTGGTACATACATACATACAAACACATCTGACATGAGAACAGAAAAAACATTTAAATAGTAAGACTTAACAATGGATAATAATCATATTATTATTATTATTATTATTATTAAGTATGAATCTGGAACAGTAGATTTATGTACAGATTTGTGCATTATTTACTCTATATACAGCTGTATAAATAAACAGATATGTATGTGTATTTACATAATACTTGAGAAAGAGGCAATAATTAAAGATGGAGAATGAATTACATTCATTATTGTGTTAGCTGTTTAGGCTGGAGATGGCATGGGGAAAAAACTGTTTTTATGCCTAGATGTTCTAGTGCACAGAGATCTGTAGCGTCTGGCTGAAGGGAGAAGTGCAAACAAGTTGTGTCCGGGGTGAGAGGGGTCTTTGATGATGTTACCTGCCCGTTTCTTCACTCTGGAGTTGTACAAGTCCTGAAGGCTGGGCAGGTGCACACCAATGATCTTTTCTGCTGTCCTAACAGTCCGTTGAAGTCTTCTTAGATCTGATTTGCTGGCTGACCCAAACCAGACAGTTATGGAGGAGCACAGAACCGACTCAATAACAGCTGAGTAACACTGTTTCAGCAGCTCCTGTGGCAGGTTGAACTTTTTCAGCTGACGAAGGAAGTACAACCTCTGCTGGGCCTTTTTCACGATGGAGTCAATGTGATTGTCCCACTTCAGGTCCTGAGAGATGGTGGTGCCCAGGAACCTGAATGACTCCACTGCAGCCACAGTGCTGTTCATGATGGTGAGTGGGGGGAGAGCAGGGGGGTTTCTCCTGAAGTCCACGATCATCTCCACAGTTTTGAGCGTGTTCAGCTCCAGGTTGTTGTGACTGCACCAGACAGCCAGCTGCTCAACCTCTTGTCTGTAAGCAGACTCGTGGCCGTCCTGGATGAGGCCGATGACTGTAGTGTCATCTGCAAACTTCAGGAGTTTGACAGAGGGGTCTTTAGAGGTGCAGTCATTTGTGTAGAGGGAGAAGAGTAGTGGGGAGAGAACGCAGCCCTGAGGAGCTCCAGTGCTGATGGTGCGGGTGCTGGATGTGTGTTTTCCCAGCCTCACTAGCTGTTGCCTGTCTGTCAGGAAGCTGGTGATCCACTGACAGATGGAGGTGGGTACAGAGAGCTGTGTCAGTTTGTTCTGAAGGGTGTCCAGGATGATGGTGTTGAAAGCGGAGCTGAAGTCCACAAACAAGATCCTTGCATAAGTCCCTGGTTTGTCCAGATGTTGCAGGATGTAGTGCAGTCCCATATTAACTGCATCATCCACAGATCTGTTTGCTCAATAAGCAAACTGTAGGGGGTCCAGCAAGGGTCCTGTAATGTCCTTCAGGTGGGCCAACACCAGTCTCTCAAATGACTTCATGACCACAGACGTTAAAGCAACAGGTCTGTAGTCATTAAGTCCTGTGATTTTTGATTTCTTGGGTACAGGGATGATGGTGGAACATTTGAAGCAGGAGGGGACTTCACACAGCTCTAGTGATCTGTTAAAGATACATAATTATACATAATTAATATACTTTAAAATAATTGTATTTAATTCAGTGATGCAAATCTGAATTTTTATCAGCTGTTACTCCAGTTTTCAGAGTCATATGATCCTTCAGAAATCATTCAAATATGTTGATTTATTACGTGTTGAAAAAAACAAAAACAAAAAAACCGCATATGCTGGTTAGGTATGTTTTGAATCTGGGATGCTGGTTTATGCTGATGATGTGCTGGTCTTGAGCTGCTCGGACCATCTTAGGACCAGCACATGACCAGCTTAAACCAGCTCAAACCAGCATCCCATGCTTCAAAACATACCATACCAGCATATGCTGGTTTTTCAACAGGGAACAGTTTTGCTGCTTAATATTTTTAGAACCTGTGACATTTTGTTCAGGATTCTTTTATGAATAGAAAGCTAAAAAGAACAGCATTGATAATAAATCAGGCTGACAAGTATTCTGATTTGCATCACTGAAATAAATTACATTTAAAAAACTTTAAAAGTATTTTGAACGGCTGTGTGTGTCTATATATATATATATATGTGTGTGTGTGTGTGTGTGTGTGTGTGTGTGTGTGTGTGTGTGTGTATATATATATATATATATATATATATATATATATATATATATATATATATATATATATATATATATATATGTGTGTATGTATGCATGTATGTATATAAAATTTTATCTAAATATCTATATATCTAAATAAAAGTATACTATATGCAGTATATGATCCAAAGTAACTAGTAACTAACTACTTGAGTAGTTTTTATCCGGTACTTTTTACTCTTACTCAAGTAACTATTCAGACTATTACTTTTACTTTTACTTGAGTAAATATTTCTTCAAGTACTTTTACTTGAGTAGTTTTGGGGTACTCTACCCACCTCTGTGTACAGTTTGTTAATTTTGTGCAAAGCATACAGTCAAAAGTAAACTTCATCATTCAGCTGAACTGTGCACGTTTATTTTAGACACTTGTTCAATTCATGCCATAAATGCATATCCTTGCTGAGCAGTGAGCTATGACTAATTTCACGGGCAAAGCAGACAAAATTACAATTTAAAAATCAATCAGAGCTATAGAAATGTATCTTCATTTTTTTATTTTTTTGCAAATAAAGCTTCATAATGAGAAGGATACTTTCTACGACCTTTATATCCTGCAGTTATGGCGAGAATAGGTTCCTTCAATCCAAAAAAAAAAAAAAAACGAAAAAGAATCGAAAACAACAGGCGAATCGAATCCCATCGATTCCAGAACCAGGAATCGGAGACGGACTCGATTACAAAAATTTCGGAATCTTACAGCCCTAGGGTACATCGAACCAACAGCCATATCACCCTGCAGCCCAAGACTGGTTGCCCATGGAAGCTAAGCAGGGCTGAGCCTGGTCAGTATCTGGATGGGAGACCTCCTGAGAAAAACTAGGTTGCTGTTGGTAGAGGTGTTAGTGAGGCCAGCAGGGGGTGCTCACCCTGTGGTCTGTGTGGGTCCTAACGCCCCAGTATAGTGACGGGGACACTATACTGTAAAAAAGCACCGTCTTTCGGGTGAGACGTTAAACCGAGGTCCTGACTCTCTGTGGTCATTAAAAATCCCATGGCACTTCTCGTAAAAGAGTAGGGGTGTAACCCTGGTGTCCTGGCCAAATTCCTGCCACTGGCCCTTGTCAATCATGGCCTCCCAATAATCCCCATCCACTTGATTGGCTCTATGACACTCTCTCTTCTCTCCACCTGTAGCTGGTGTGTGGTGAGCGCACTGGCGCCGTTGTCCTGTGGCTGCCGTCGCATCATCCAAGTGGATGCTGCACACTGGTGGTGGTTGAGGAGAGACCCCCCCCCACATGATGTAAAGCGCTTTGGGTGTATTGCAATACACAATAAAAAGCGCTATATAAATGCCTCATTCATTCATTCATTCATTCAGTGTTGCCAGGCAGGGTGGCGGGCTATTTTGAAAATACAGTCGCGGGAAAAATTACAGAGCCATGGGTTGCGTTTTTTTTTGGGCCATTTTAATACTTTTTACAGCCGTGGCGATATACAGCCATATCTCACGTCTACGAGTGTGATATTGCGTTAATACAACAGTTCAACGGCACGTGTATGTAAATAATTTAGAAACAACAACAGAGTATCTTTGAAAGCCCCCTTTTGTGCAGAACTAAAGAAATGTTGAAGCAAATTTTCAAATAGACCTTATCTTTATTAACAAACCACATATTTTAAGTCCAAGCAAGCACATTCTCGCCTAAAAAAATCCTTAAAGCTGCATTCGTGACACAAAACAGTATTATTTTTAAATTATAGTGGATTTTGGGCGTCCGTCATGACACTACACAAAACATAGATAGACCCGGCGTCCGCCATGACACTAGACAGACAAAACACATATACATATATATATATATATAAAATAAAAAAAGCTTTTAAAGTCACTAAACTTATGATTTCTTTTGAGCTTTGTGAAAATAAATTAAATTACTTGATTCATTTACATAGATATTTGCTTTCTGCTGCAGCAACAGTGTTTATTCCTGCCTTGTAAATACATTTAAATTCATTATATTTTTAATAATGGCATAGATTCAGCAGAAAAGTGAATTCTCTCATGAGAAGTGAACCAAACTGACACTTTCCATGTTCCCTATGATTGGCTGTTTGTATCACGTATCACTTACATTCTTAGATGCATGAGCTCCAGAGTTAATCACAACCTTTGGATCAAGCTCAGAGTTAACACAAAATGATTATATCGAGCTTTGTGAGCCCGCTGAATCTGATCTCAACCAGTCTGGATTTGTTTTTGATTTTGTCAACTCTAAACCTACTCTGAAACTCAGAGTTGGTTCAGCTAATTTTATGCAACAGGCCACTGACCCTCAGTTACCATAGTAACAGACCAAGCTGTTACTAAGAGCCGTTTCCTGTGAGTGAGAATCTAAATCTTCCTCCAGGTGATGCTCAGACTCAGAAAGAAAGTGTCATTTCGAACCGCATTCAAATGTCTTTATAAAAACACAATAAGTAGTCTGTAGTGTTTCATTTAGACTTACGTCAATGTATATGTGTTTCTATATACGCGCTGAAATTAAGATTAGAAGGGAGAAAGAGTTTACAGCTGTGTGAGTTAAAGAGATATGTTTCTTTTACTCAGCTGTGTGTTTTTTGATGGAAACAGTTTAATATATATACATACCCCTTTTCCACCAAGGCAGTTTGAGTGCTGGTTCAGAGCCAGAGCCTAGTTTCAAATCAGTTTGTCTTTCAACACCCAAAGCAACAGCTCAGAACCAGAAAAAGTGGTTCATAAGTAGCACCAAAACGTGGCTTGTCTAGAAGTAAGAACCACTTGCGTCAGGGGCCAGGGGTGGGATTACCATGACTAACAAGACAAACAGAAAGCTGCGATTTAAAAAATGGCGCTAAACACAAACATGTTGGATTCGCCGTGTTTGGATGCCGATTTAGATTCGCAAAACCATAAACATCAACAGAAACGCAACATCCACCATTGTTGATATTAGGTTTGTTCGGGATATGCGCGGACCCTTCGGTGTGTGGTGTCGAAGTACTGCAAGAGCAATTCAAATGCTTAAAGTGTCGTCTGCTCTCCAATCGCTCTCACGGTGCTTTGGTGTCGTGCGGCGCCGATGCATCTTGAGCAAGCCTAGTGTGTTTGGTGCTACTACGCTAGCATTGCTGAGAAAAATTAGCTGTATTCAGTGACGTAAGATCTGGCTCTGTGGTGGCTCTCTAGTTCATGGAAAGGCAAACCGGTTCATAGTAGACACAAAGCAACTCTGAACTGGCAATAGCACTGGCTCTGAACTAGCACCTGGTTCATGCTGGTGGAAAAAGAGGTAACAGAAACACAGAACTACCAGATTCTACCCCAAATCCAGCATAGAGGGGTTTAGTGAATGTGGTTTTAAATGCGTGTAAGCGTGTGAGAGTGTGTGTGTCAGATACGCTGTAGAAGGACAGATGGCCAGCCGACCAGTCCAGATAAACTCCTACTCTCTTAGAGCATGAAGAGTCATATATGATTGTGGTCTTGTTATGACTGACAGTAAACCTGTTATTAAAACATTTCAGAGTCCAGGAATTTTCATTGGATCCAAACACACACTCATTACTCTTTCCATTCCTTCTGATTCCTTTAGAGGCCACTGATATATAAACCATTCCGCTCATTTCAGCCTCCCAATAACAGCGTCCAGTCAGACTCTCACTACACAGAACCTGAAGACACTCATCAAATCTCATTGGATGATCAGGATACGGCTGCTTCTCTTCCACATGTGACACCTTTCTGTTCCTCTCAGACAGAGACAGATGAGTGTTTGCTGTGTTTAAATCCAGTATGAGATCACATGCATCTGAACATAAGAAGAGAGATTATAACATTAACACAGTGTTTCCTATTAATTACCTACCCAGCCAAAGACTAATCTGTCCAAAAAGTTTCACAATGAATCAAAAATATTTTAACACTGCTCATAGTAAAGATGTCTAATGTTGTTTTGTGCCATTGCTTTGACAAAGCACCTGTCAATTGAACTTAATAAACACTGTACACTGCAATATAAAAATGCAGAAAAGGCTGTGCATACTGTAATTCATGTTCTCTTTTGCTGTTTATCAAAAAGAATAAAGAATACCTATATCCTCCAGATTTAATTGTCACTGCCAACTTTTTAAAATACGTTTTATCACTGATAAATGATGTATAAGATTACAGAGGTGAAAAGATTAAGTTTTTATTTTTGGTTTACTCCCATCCATTTTAAATCATAACATGAAAAACAGATTTAAAATCAGTTCATAAAATTGCCATTAATGAACATTGAGTGAGCTATTGTTGCACATTAAAAAAAAACAAAAAAAAAACCCTATGTTCAGAACAGTGCAAGAACTACAAAAACCTTTATAAACTCATATGGGAGTTTGAGAGCATCACACACCAGAGATGGGTTTAAAAAAATTATTTCTCTCAAAAAAGGTGCCAGTTTCAGCATTTTGTAATAAAAAAAATGAAAATCACTAATCACCAAACCAGACCTGCAGAGTTTTGCTTCAACCCTAATCAAACACACCTGAACAAGCTAATCAAGGTATGAAGGGTTACTAGGAAGCTTCAGGCAGGTGAGTTTTTATTAGGGTTGGAGCTGAAATCTGCGGCTCTCCAGGGCTGGAGTTTGCCACCCCTGATTGATAGATAGATAGATATATTATATAAGTTATATAAGGCAATTAATGACTAAATATGTATTTTCTTTTGAGCCCTTTGTGAAAGTATATGAATTGTTAAATTCGGCTGATTTTTTTTTTTTGCATAGTCATATTTTCTTTCTGCTGCTTTCTAAAATATTTGCTGCAGCAGCAGTGTTTATTCCTGCCTTGTAAATGCATTTAAAATTAATTATATTTTTAATAACGACATTTATTAATTTTTAACAGAGAAGTGAATTGTGCTGACTCTCAAGAGAAGTGAATCAAACTGATGCTCTCCATGTTCCCTATGATTGGCTGTTTGCTGCACGTGTCTCACTTTCATGTGCACACGCTCCAGAGATAATCACAAACTCTGGATCAACCCTGAGTTGACAGAAGATTTATATCGAGCTTTGTGAGCCCGCTGAATCTGATCTAAATCAGGTTGGATTTTTAGGTTGTCAACTCTAAACCTACTCTGAAACTCAGAGTTTGTTCATCTCGTTTCGTGCTACAGGCCACTGGTGATTAGAATTAAAACAAAAACATAGTTTTAAAAAACGAGTCCTGTACGAATAGGGCTAAAGACATTGCCCTACCCTGCTTATATGGTATTCATTTTATTTGTGCAGATCTTAAAAAGGTCTGAAAAAGTGTTTGTGTGTGTCCTACATTTCTTTAGTCCTGCTGTAATCCTGATCTCTCCTCCACGATCCACACTATAAACACAAAACATGTCACACTTATTTTCCAGAACACAGCAAATACAAACAAACAAACACACACACACACACTATCCTGGTTTGCTATCCTTGTGGGGACTCTCCATAGGCGTAATGGTTTTTCTACTGTACAGACTGTATTCTATTGCCCTACATCTAAACCTGCCCCTTACAGGAAACTTTCTGCATTTTTAGATTTTCAAAAAACTTAATTCTGTGTGATTTATTAGCTTGTTTACCTGTGGGGACCTCAATTTAGGTCCCCACCGTGACACAAGTCCCCATGAGTCTGTGTATTCAGGTTTAAGTCCCCACCTGAATAGAAAAACAGGTACACACACACACGCACAAATACAACAAACAACAGTTTATGCAGTTCCTGTTTCACTGAATAAGACACTCAAGCCTTCAGTTACAGATTTAGCTTTACGTTCACTGATCATTTGTTTCTATAGTCTTTCATTTCTGCAATTGTTTTAATCAATAGCTGATATTTATCTACTAACTACAGAAGTCTCTTGCTGTTCAGCCAATCTTTAGTCAGTATTGTAAGGTCAAACAATTTCTTCTCATTTAGACTGTGATCTTCGAGTTTGTATGTGCGCTCTGCATGCAAGGATCTACATAGTTAGTTTTCAATTACTTTAGAGGGCACACATGTACAAACCACCATGACAGGATGATTATTAGTATTGAACATACTTGAGTTTGTCCAGTCTGTAGTTTGGATCAGAGAGCAGCTTGACTAATGATTGTCCTGGGTGATTGTAGCTCAGATCTAGCTCTCTCAGGTGTGAGGGGTTTGAACTCAGAGCTGAAGCCAGAAAACAACAGCCTTCCTCTGTCACCATACAGCCAGATAATCTACAAACACACACACAATCAAATTAATCAATGACAGGAATATTGGTCAATGTAGTTTAATTTGTATTTTTAAATCAATAAATATAGAAAGTACATTGTGATTTCTGAAATAGAGAATATATTTTGATTTCTATTGAAAAACATTTTTGTCGCTCATTATATAACTTATTTCTTGCAGAAAAATCAACGGAGAGAAATATACTGATTCTGTGATTTATATTTGGTGTGACTTCCTGTAAGTCTGCTTTAATAAAATAATTCACAAATTCAGTGTTGCACCTTTCTTTTCTCCACAGATCACTGATTACAGGTTCAGTTCAGCTGGTTTTAGCTCAGTGTCACAGTGTTAATGTATCAGATCTGATCTCAGTAACAGTTTCTATTCATCTGCGCACCTCATAATTTTGACATTTTAATTAGTGAATGAATCATTTTTAAAAACAACAGACTGGAGGCAATACTAACCCAAAGTCTTCAAACACAGTGGGGTCTGCTGATATATTACAAACACCCAGGAGATCAGGTCCAGTGTAGATGACATCTTTAATTTCATAATCAAGTGAATCTTTATCTATTTTTCGTACCTCAGTATGTTGAGTTGACAGTGTGAACTCTTCAGCCCATTAGACAGAAGTTTCACTCCTGAATCCTGCAGGTCATTGTGACTCAGGTCCAGCTCTCTCAGTGAGTTTGAAGATTGAAGAGATGAAGACAAACTTCTACAGCACTGACCAGTGAGATTACATCCAGCAAGTCTACAACACAGAATGAAAGATAGTTAAGAGGAGCTGGTGGGTTAAAACATTGTTTCCTGTGTTTTGTACATGGTATTAAACATGACTAACATCAAAGTCCCTTTCAATGCACTCACTCTTGGGAATTTTCAGTCATAAGAAGTACAGGACCTACCTAAATGAATGGGGAAATACTGAAATCTCAAAAGCTACTTGGCAAACTCAAATTTAAACAAAAAATGTCAAGGCAGCAATAAAATCTGATATGAATAAATGATTCTCCCTGAAACTGCGCATTGGCTGGACCAACCTGGAAAAAACAGTGTAAAACAAAGGCTGAGCACTTTGCCAATTGGTGACTGGCTCTTTCATTTGCAAAGCGGGACATGATTTACTAGAGCCGCCATATCAGGCATTCAATTTGTCTCATTCATTGTAATACAAGTGGTCCATCTCAGTATCAATAATATTCGTTTTTCCCCATCAGGAGTTGAACTCTAAATTCTGACTGAAAATCAACTTAAATGCGTTTACATTAGTGTGATACTTTTTTTGTTGTTGTTGTTTTGTTATAAAAGGTTATTTATACGTTTCTGTAGCTTAACCCTTGTAATGCATAAAAAATAAATACATTTAAAAAACCTGTATACACCTTTTGAATTCCTGGGTCCGTTTTGGACCCGGTAGAACGTAAGCTTATAAAACACAGTCATAACCTAATATTTTTCAAATAAAACCATATTGTACCGGATCAGTACCAGTAATAACATTTATGTTTTGAATGTTACCATGTTTTACCACGCTATTACTACACTAAGCGCCTTTCTATTAATAAAAAAAGATAAATTCTTTGAAATAACATTTTACAAGATCTATGGCCAAAAATACAAAAACAAGAAAATATCTATTTTTATCTATTTATGAGAAATTTTATTTGAATATATCACTAATAATAATAATAATAATAATAATAATTCCTTACATTTATATAGCGCTTTTCTAAGCACTCAAAGCACTTTACATTTTCAGGGGGTATCTCCTCATCCACCACCAGTGTGCAGCATCCACCTGGATGATGCGACGGCAGCCATAGTGCACCAGAACGCCCACCACACACCAGCTTACTGGTGGAGAGGAGACAGAGTGATGATGCCAATCAGCAGATATGGGGATGGTTAGGAGGCCATGATGGTCAGAGGCCAATGGGCGAATTTGGCCAGGATGCCGAGGTCACACCTCTACTCTTTTCGAAAGACATCCTGGGATTTTTAATGACCACAGAGAGTCAGGACCTCGGTTTAACGTCTCATCCGAAGGACATACTAAGAACATACTATGAGAATTACCCATATGAACTACATTGTTTGTCGTCAATGGATTTAATTAAATTTCTTTGAACTTACAACGCATGACTGCACATGACGCATGATGTCTAAATTTATGAAAACTACACATTCTACAAAATGCATTCTACAAATTTCTAACAAAAATAAATGAATAAATGAATATTACTCTGAAATGTTTTCAAACAAAATATATTTATTTTACTTGCATTAAGTTTTACTTTCAGGGTAAAAGGTGATAAACAGCCTGAATCTCCTTTTCATGCCGCAATGGTTCATCAATAGCTGGCAGCAAATTGTGAGTAAATTGTGGACTTCTTTTTTTAAACCCCCTTTCCATTTTAAAATTTAGACTATTTAGTCTATAAACTTTTGACCTACAAACCATCATTAATTTTATTTTATTTTAATTTCAGATTTATTGTGTGTGTGTGTGTGTGCGCATGTGCAAGCATGTTTATAAACGAGATGCAGTTCCAGTATGAGGTACAAAATTTGTGAGTTGCAGGGCTGTCAAACTCGGTCCTGGAGGACCACTGTCCTGCAGAGTTTAGCTCAACTTGCCTCAACACACCAGCATGGAAGCTTCTAGTATGCCTAGTAAGACCTTGATTAGCTGCTTTAGGTGTGTTTAATTAGGGTTGGAGCTAAACTCTGCAGGGCACCGGCCCTCCAGGACCAAGTTTGGACTCCTGGTGTAGAGTGTAGGAAAGAGGCTAAAGGTATTTTACAAAATGAATCTGAGACAAATCTAATATTTATAAAGAATAATTTTAAGCCACAGACCTGAAAACAGACCTGAATGTAAATGGTGTAACAACTTAGTTTAAATGGCTATATCTTACAGTTATTTAAATAACTGAAATAAATACCTGTGTAATTTGACAGTCTTAACACATATCCAGCATTTCATTTTTATACTAAAAACTATGGATTGTATTTATTTATTTATTTTTAAAAAGTTTTATATTCCTCTTCCAATCGGACCTGAATGCATTAGGAGAGTTAAGTGCCACTAACAACAAAGTAGTGGGTTTAAATCCTAGAGAGCTCACATACTGAAAAAAAAAAAAAAAAAAAAAAAGGACTCTGAATGCATCATTTTACCTACAGTCAGAAATCAAGAGAAGTATTAGACAAAAATCCTAAAAGTAGCTACTTAACCTAAATTTCAAAATTACACTGCACTCATAATTTAAAATCCTCTATATGTATATTAAAAAAATTGAACACAATAGTAATTTCATAATCACATGAAACTTTGAGAAACCTTTTTTTTTTTTTTTTACCTCAGTAGGAGTTGACAATGTGAACTCTTCAGTCCAACAGACAGAAGTTTCACTCCTGAATCCTGCAGGTCATTGTTACTTAGGTCCAGCTCTCTCAGTGAGTTTGATGATTGTAGAGATGAAGACAAACTTTCACAGCACTGACCAGTGAGATTACAGATGGACAACCTAAACAGACCAGAGTTTATATATCTACCCAAAACATGCAACTCTTCAGTATACTTTCCCATTGCATCTCTAATTATTCAAAGGTAGCTGTACAAACGCGGTATCCTTAATTTAATAATTTATATGCTCTTAAATATGTATAGCAGGTAATATATTGAAAAGACAATATATAATGTAGTAATTAAAAAATAGTTTCTGTTTATTGAAACAGGCTGGAATAAATAGAAACCCTAAGTCTTCAGACACAGTGGGGCCTGCTGATATATTACAAACACCCAGGAGATCAGAACCAGAGCAGAGGGCATATTTAATTTCATAATCAAGTGAATCTTTGTCGGTTTTTCTTGCCTCAGTATGTTGAGTTGACAGTGTGAACTCTTCAGTCCAACAGACAGAAGCCTCACTCCTGAATCCCGCAGGTCATTGTTACTCAGGTCCAGATCTCTCAGTGAAGAGTTGGATGATTGTAGACATGAAGACAAACTCTTACAGTGCTGATCACTGAGATTACAGCCAGCTAGTCTATAACACAGGATGAAATAGGGCTCAACTAAAATATTTGTAGAGTAAAATTGCTTAATCTGCATCGCCTCTTATCACTTATCTTTCTGCACTGTTGTGTAAAATAAGTGATTTGGAATTAGAGATGGGCTGATAAAATTAGTGGCTCCTAATAAAATCACTGTTATGTGCAGAACACATAAAATATTATTTTAACCTCTTCTGTATCATTCAAGTCCTGATAATTCATCTTCACAGTTTAACACTTTGTCTTTCTTTTGCTGCCTTGAAACATGAACATTATTCTTTTTTTTTTTCTCCTGGATTCCCGTCTTGGATTTTTATTTACTTATTTAGACTGTTGTTGTTGTTTTTTTCCCCCATTACTGCCTACATTACATTATTACTGATTAAATTAAATTTAGTCAATTACCATTGCATCTAATTTTCCTTGATATTTTGGAAAATAAAAGTACATTATAGAACTCAAATGTAATTTTCCATAGAGGGTGTTACACCAAAAGAAAATTATACTTCAACAATTGCACTTTACTAAATCTCTGCACATGGCTCATTAGGTCTGTCACGATAACCTCAATATTGTATGTCGACAAGCCAACTTCAGAGGACGGCAAGCGACCTCCACAATCGCGTTAAGGTGTTCAATGCTGACAATTATCTTTTTTTCCTTTCCTGGTTTACACTTCATGCATTTGTACTTAATGTTAAATAAGCTAATAATGATAAGGCTTATAGTGAAATGAATATTTACTATTAATTTACTCGCTCTCATCCAAGATGTAGGTGACTTTTTTCTTCAGTAGAACAATGGAGAGTCAGGTGAATATTGCAGGTTAATGTTTTTTTTTTTTTTCAAATGAATATATAAACTTGGATGAATACCATATGAACCGTTCAGGGGCATGTTTAGTGTTTTGGTCCCGGAGGGGCCCCCCTAGGTGGATTTTGCGATCGATTCTGGGGTAGGGTATAGTTTACATTTTATCGATACTGATACGATACTTATCAATACAGTTATCCATACTACTCTATAATTTGGTGCAAAAATAAATGTAAAATGATGTTGAAAATTTCAAGTTATTTTATTACTGCAGTTTACAAATGCCTCCAAGCAAACAGAAAAAGGCACATAAAGCACATTTTTCAAATAAAAAGGCCCTTCAAAGGGAGAGAGAGAGAGTGTGAGAGAGAGATTTCCTCAGCATACCATAATACAACATATTTGAACATCATGTGAGGGGGGAATTTTTAGATATTTATTTTTTTTTGTCTCAAAAATATGTAATTAAATGTTTGATCATGCTGTGTATTTTGTTTTTTACAATGGGGCAATTGTTGAGAGTGCACACTGGAGAGCGCACAAGTGCTGAATAGTTTAAATACTGGCTAAACTTAAAGAAATGCAAATTATAAACTTTAGTGATGATGCATGTAAACTGTGACAATTCCTGTGTCAATCGTGCAGTGTGCAGCTCGCTTATAGTGCATGATGTGGTGATATGAAGTCATTTGCGCATTTTGAGAGGGAAAGACAGAGAGCTCGCGGAGAACTCATGCTGTTTGTAAAATTATGCCTCACAGAAAGTTTTCAAATTATAAGTTATTTAATAAAGAAATATGAATTGTACCTTACCTTCAGCATTATAATTATTTTACCCGCGCCGGACAGAGACTGAGACGGTGCAGCTGCATGTCGTGCCAAACCTCTCACTGCAGACAGCTTGAGATCGGTTTATGCGAACAGCTTCTAATTCACCATTAACACAGAAGTACGGAGATAAAACAACACACGTATCGATAACTGTATTGTTTGTCGTCAAACTTATCAGTAGTCTGGTACTGACCTAATTAAGCACCGCTCCAAAAAAAATGCCGGTTCTCGAATTCCCATCCGAAGAAATCGCGTTCCGCGGGGTCCCCACACAATTGCGTGGTGCCTAAACACGCTACTGCAACCATTAATGTAGGATTTGAAAATGTTTTACAAGACGTGAGGGCACAAATTTAAAAGAAAAAGTGACGCTTTCCTTGACAGTTCTCAAAAAACGTTTTTTTTTTCAACATCGCGTCATATTACGTCACATAAGGGAGTCGTCTGCTGGGCTCTGCTTTGAGCGGTTGTGAGTCAGTGTGTTTTCGGCAGCTATTTTTATTTCAATTTATCATAGTCATGGTAAATTATTGTGTTTGAGGAGGCTGCACTAACTCCAGCCAGTCAGGACATCGAGTCCACAGGTTTCCTAACAAGAAATAGGATGGTATATTTCGGGCCTGGGTGCGTTTGTGCAGCTGAAGAGACGGGACTTCACTAATGCATCTGCTTAAAAAAAAAAACGCGGTGGTGTGTAACGTTAAAGGTGCTGTATGTAGGATTGACTTTGAACTAGGTATTGCAGTCCAAATTCAAAATATTGGAGATGTTTTTTTTCACCCGGCCTCTCCTCCTCAGACTTGACGCACACGCAGGTTGCCAGATTAACGACACCAACAGAAATGCGTTGTGTTTTCCGCCAACTGGCAACCCGGGGTGCTGAAATACAATTGGGTAAACTGGCAGTGGGCGGGTTTTACAAACCATAACAAACACAGCCATTCCGGGCCGGAATGCACATTTTCAAAGGAGAATAACTGACTGTAGCATTGTTTTTCAGATAAACAAGTATGTTAACTTAGCATGTTTCTGAAATATCTGCAAACATATTATGGCATTTTTATGCTTTAGTAGAGTCAAAATCCTACATACAGCACCTTTAACTTAATGATCACTTTACACCGGAGGATTATCTTCCTGGCGATATGAGTTCCACATGGGATGCTGAAGCAAGAACCTAGTGAGACTTGGTGCGATTTCTTCAGTGCATACAGCACCTTCATCGGGTCCCGGGCAGCCTGTGTTCGGCCGCCGGCGGAAGACATGATGCTCTCGGATTTTGTCTCCTCTGATCGTTGTTCTGTCTAATCCTGGCCTGTTCCTGCTCTCTTGGCCACATAGCAGGCTCATAATTTTATCTGTGGTCCGTCATACGAGTGTAAATACACATTTAAAATTTCCACAGCATCCGAACTGTCATCGCGATCCATTGTTTTCCTATGGTTTAAATGGACCGCTCTCCCTTTTGATGCATCACTTCCAGTTTTGACGGTTTTCAGATGCAGAAGTAAAATTCTCTCACAAAAACGACTCCAGAAGCCTTAATAGCGTATTTTAAAGTATATTTTAAAGACAATCTAGTTCCTACATTATTTTTCTATACATCGACTCACTGGGGTCTCTAACCTGCAATATGCCCTTTAAAAACAAAGCATATCAGGCAAGACTAAATCAATACACGTGTCTCCTGATGATATTTTAAAGTCTTGTGAAGCAAAACGATTGATCTGTGCTAAAAAATCTTTAATGTTCTACTGAAGAAAAAAGTCAGCTACATCTTGGTTGATGTGGTTTGGAAATGTTAGAATGTGCTTGGGAAAAAAAATATAATCAGAATACTGACTTGCCTAATAATTATGAAAGACAGTTTTGTATACATTAAACAGATTTTGATTTCCATCTAAAATATGGTCATGTCAAAGAAAACCGTGTCATGATTTGGAGGAATTTCAACGTTACCATGTCTCAACAAATCATACAAATTAATACTCACAGAGCTTTTCTGCAGTTCAGCACAGCTGGTATCAGTCTCCTTCTACCCTCGCATGATGTGTTGTATTTCTTCAGATCAAACTCATCCAGCACCTCCTCTGATATCTGAAGCAAGTAGGCGATTGTTGAGCAGTGACCGGGAGAGAGTCGATTCACTGAGTGATTCCCTGATTTCACAAACTCCTGAATCTCTCTGAACAGAGTCTGATCCTTCATTTCCAGCAGACAGAGAAACAGATTGATGCATCTGTTTGCTGAGAGACGTACATCACCCTTGATTTTGTCTTTAATGTATTGTGTGACTCTCTTGATGGTCTCTGAGATGTTGGTGTCTGTCTCTGTCAGTAAATCCTGTAAGAGTCTCTGATTGGACTCCAGTGAGACGCCCAGCAGGAACCGCAGGAAAAGATCCAGATTTCCATTAATACTCTGTAAGGATTTATCAACTGCTGCTTTTAGTAGATCATACAGAGATTTTTTCCACTTATATCCTTCATACAGAAACAACCTCAGTGATTCCTTATTCCTGAGTAAATGTGAGTAAAATACAAAGAAAGCAGCTAAAAACTCCTGAAAGCTCAGATGAATGAAGCAGTAGACTTTTCTCTGATGAATCACAGATTCCTCTCTGAAGATCTCGGTGCAAATCCCAGAATACACCGCAGCGTCAGTGACGTCTATGCCGCTCTCAATTAGGTCCTCCTCATAGAACATCACATTGCCCTTCATCAGCTGTTTGAAAGCCAACTCAGCAAGTTTCAAAATCACATCTCTGTTAGACTTCAGAAGTTTCTTTGGTTTTCTCCTATCATACTTCTGATTCCTCATGTTGATCTGAGTCAGCAGGAAGTGGATGTACATTTCAGTCAGAGTTTGAGGGATTTCTGCACTGCTATCTTGTTTCAGGAGGTTCTGAAGCACAGTGGCTGAGATCCAGCAGAAGACGGGGATGTGACACATGATGTGGAGGCTTCTTGATCTTCTAATGTGTGAGATGATTCTGCTGGCTTGATGCTCGTCACGGATTCTCTTCCTGAAATATTCCTCCTTCTGATGCTCATTGAATCCCTGAATTTCTGTCACACGGTTGATGTATTCTGAGGGGATCTGATTGGCTGCTGCTGGTCTGGAGGTGATCCAGATGAGAGCAGAGGGAAGCAGCTCTCCTCTGATGAGGTTTGACATCAACACACCCACTGATGAAGACTCATTCACATCACAGACTTTCTGTCTGTCTGTAAACATCAGTGTGATTCTGCTTTCATCCAGACCATCAAAGATGAACACAACTTTACACTCCTCATAAATCTTTGAGTCCAGATCTTGAAGTTCAGGATGAAAGTCCAGCAGAAGTCTGTGAAGACTGTACTGATGATCTTTAATCAAGTTCAGTTCTCGAAATGGAAGCACAAACATAAAATCTACATCCTGATTGGCTTTTCCCTCGGTCCAGTCCAGAATGAACTTCTGCACAGAGACGGTTTTTCCAATTCCAGCGATGCCTTTAGTCAGAACAGACTTGATTTGGTCTTTCTTCTGTTTTCTTTGCTCCTCAGGTCCTGGTTCATGTATAGGTTTAAAGATGTCATTGCAGTAGATTGGAGTGTCTGGTGTTCTGGGTCTTTTCTCCATCTGTAAAACCTCATGTTCTTCGTTCACTCCTTCACTCTCTCCCTCTATGATGTAGAGCTGCGTGTAGATCCTGTTCAGGAGGGTTTGATTCCCTTCTGGTTTGATTCCCTCAAATAAGCTCTCATACCTCCTCTTCATGCTGGATTTGTGTTGGTCTTTGACTCTTTGCCTGATGAGGGTCTGACGTCGCATCACTGATCTAATCATATCATCTCTCTTCAATCTGCAGAAACAGAGAGATGAAATAGGGCAGAGGCTGCGACTCTAAACAGTATAATGCCACCAGCGACCTAAGATTACAGGCACATAAATTCATTGCATGCTGTACATGACATTTTTATTTGAACTTCACAAAGTGTGTATCATTATAAAGATTTAAGACTCCAGCATCGATATGAGACCGCTGTGTATGATAAAACAGTTTCAGTGACAGTATTTTCATAATTTATGTCAGGAGTACAAATTAATTTATCTGTAATTATTGATATTTTGAATAATGAGACAAATCCGTATTCAATCACGTCTGCTCTAGTTCACAGAAGTTCACTGAACAACATCCATGAGGACGTTTAGTCCAAAAATGTGCATATTTAGACAAAACATTGCTGTTTTCACATTTACTTCAAATTTCTTTAGTCAGAATCATCATTTCTATTAATTTTCCACCGAATTATGTGATTTGATGATCTGGAGCCTCAAGAGCACCAACCTTTTTATTTCAGACATGCATGTAATTTATGCACCTCCAGCCAAACTAGGGAGAGCTTGAGAAGGGATTAAAATCCAGAAAAATGAACAAATGTTTCCATCAGAAACACAACGATACTTACTCGGGGTCAGAAGTCAATGCTCCACCACTGACTTCAGGGAGATGATGCATGGATCTGCATTTCTTCATAGACACACACCTGGCTTCTGGAGATGCTGCTTTACGTTTCCGAGCAGAAAACTCCTTTCTCTGCTCAGACAGATTGATTTTACAGGCAGTACTAGTGAAACAAACAGAACAGAAGCATATTGCATTTATCACCGCTACTGTCACACATAAATGTCTCACTGAAAATCTGATGCAGTTCTGTCAGTGTTGGTAATGTGGTTTTCATTGGCATAAGTCGGTTTTGAAGCGTATTTGCAGTTGATTAACGCAAATTAAAGTTTATAATTCAAGAGTATGTTGTCATTTAATCTGTGTCTTTTACCAGCCTGCAGTTGTGCTCACCTTCTCTAGTGCTGTTGAGATTGACCAGCAGTGACACACACAATGTTATAATGCTGGACAGAGTGTGGAACAGAAATCTACCAACCACCAGGACAAAAAAAACTGATCCAGCAGAATAACAAACTGTTCCATTTGCATATAGCATGCATTAGTCAACGCTCAATACAACAGAATAATTAACAGTTGTAAACTGAGAAAAAAAAAAAGATACAATGACACCCTGACACGTGGTGCAGGATTCTCATTCATAGTAAACAAAAAAAATGAATTTTACTTTGTTACAGTAAACTGGCCAAGTTATAAAGTATAGAAGGTCTTGGTTTTGCTGAACAGCTTTTTTTTCTTAACCTCATCAGTGCTTTGAATCAATGGCATTTGTCTGCAGAGTGACAGATGTCTACCGGCCAGAAATGAAAGCATCAACGAAGGTTCTACGAGGAAGAATCCAATGTCCCCAAAATAACAGACCGGTGTGTAAAAGTCTTGGACGTATTTTAAGTAGTTAATGCTGCAAACTTTACATATTTCACATACTTTTGAAAATCTTTTGCTACATTTGCTTTTTATACATCAACATGCGCTAGAGTAGACTGTCGTCTTGACCCATTGTGCCATGTTTTTCAGTTACTCAGTCATTCAGACAGGGGTGCCACTGCACATCGGTCATCATTGTATAGTGTAGTCATGCTGAAAAAATACCCACTATTTACATATGACTATGATCAGATGTTTTCTTAACTGCTGTTTTTTTGTTGTTGTGTTTATTTTATTATTTAGAGGAAAGAGCACAGCTTAGATTTCTATATTCATTAGTTTGGGCAATGCTGGGATGTTAAGTGTGCTCTTAGATTCTATGAGTATTTAATTTGGGCATGGCTTATTTTGCAAACAACATGACTCTTGTTGATCTCCTTTGGCATTCTTTATAGTGGAACCCAAAATAAGTCCACGCTGCAACTCTGTACAATGTGACAGGAGCAGGTATAATTCTTTCCTCCTCCACTGGTGGTAATGTACACTGCCATTTAAAAGTTTGGGATCAGTGAGATTTTTAAAGTTTTCTTTTTTTTTTTTAAAGGAAGTCTCTTATGCTCACAAGGCATTTATTTGATTAAAAATGCAGGGGAGAAAAAACAAACAAACAACAAAAAAAAAAAAACAGTAATATAGTGAAATTGTTACGGTTTTCTATTTTAACACTCTTTAAATTATAATTTGTTCCTTTCAAGCAAAGCTGCATTACTCCATTCAGTGTCACATGATCCTTCAGAAATCATTCTAATATGCTGATTTGATACTTTGTTATCATCAATGTTGGAAATAGTTGCGCTGCTTAATAGTTTTTAGAACCTGTGATACTTTTTTCAGGATTATTTGAATAAAAAGTTAAAAAGAATAGCATTTATTCAAAATATTAAAGTTCCAAAAAAAAAATAAAAAAAAAATTAAGCAGCAAAAACTGTTTTCCACATTGATAATAAATCAGCATATTAGAGTGGTTTCTGAAGGATCATGTGATACTGAAGACTGGAGTAATGAGTGCTGATAATTCAGCTTTGATCACAGCAATAAATTATATTTTAACGTTTCCTGAAATAGAACACCATTGTTTTAAATGTAATAATATTTCACAATATTACTGTTTTCTTTTCTCTACTTTTTGATAAAATAAATGCAGCCTTGACTAGCATAAGAGACATCTTTAAAAAAAAAACCCCATTAAAAATCTTACTGCTCCCAAACATTTGAATGGCAGTGTATACAAATAATTAAATATTTATATTGTGTAAATTAGTGTAAAGAGAGAATTGATAAAGTATTACCAAACATAATATCACATTCAAGCATATTTGGAAATGCACTACACAAAGAAAACTTTATTAGACTTGCTTTACCAATTACTAAATGAAAATTCACAAATTTCAAATTCAAAATTCCTCATCTTAATGTTTCCTTGAAACATCTTAATTTAGCTGTAAAATCACATTGTACTCACTGAGGGTCAGAGGTCTCTGCTCCATCACTGAGATCAGGTGGTATCCCCATGGACACATCACTCTTCATAGACACACAGCTGGGTTCTGGAGATGCTGTTTTGTGTGTGTGGACATCCTCCTCCTCAATCTTTTCACAAAGACCCATTTTAGGGGCAGTACTACTGAAACACACAGAACATGCAAAATACTGGACAGAGTTTAAAGAGCAAAAATCCACCAGGAGCAACCAAACTGATCCAGCAGAAACGCATTATGACATGGTTCAAACTGTTCAATTTGCATTAGTGTTTCTGGCGATGGTCATGCATGATTTAAGTCTTCCTAGCACAGCAAACTATCAGATGATGATTTAAAATAAATAAAAATATCGAAATTGATCAGACTGCAGGGCTTCAGACCAAAGAATAAACATGTTTTCTTTTTAAACACCTTAACATTTCTGTTATACTGTCATGTTTATGTCTCCCCTCCTTTTACAGCATTACTCCCCTATTATCAGCATTTTAAACCAACTTGTAGATGTCCTGGGAACTAAAGGTCTTTCCCAACTTGAGAACTATATACAGTCACAAAAAAATTTATTACACAGAATCTGTACCAATATCACAGACCATAACTACAGGGTGGGTGAAAAGTAACTTAAGCATTAAAAATTGGTAATAAAGTCTATTTCTAATACAAATTTATTGAAACAATTATTAAATTATTAATTATTATGATGATTATTGATACAAGTTCTACAGCCTGTAAATATTGCATAGTTTTGGCCATTGAGTGTCGTTAGGGCTCCTCCTCAAAGCATCCTCCTCAAAAAGTTGTTACACGTCTTGCACACATCCAGTCTGTTTTTCTTTGTTAGTAACAGTTATATAGGAGGTGTTGAATATTATTTTTATCTTCTTGCATTCTCTGTTATCATGTAGACAACAGGTTAAGTGAAAATATTAAAATGAAATATAGTGCATATATTTAGCAAAATGCTCCTGTTTATAGTTATTTTTCAAGCTGATTAATGAGCTTATGGATGCCAAATGGATTGAAACACTGAATGAGCGATTACATGAGATATTTTAGTAAGTTGTACTTTATCTTATAATATACCTTTCGATGTCCATTCATGTTTATTTCGTACTATAGTAGTTAAGAAAAAGATACGATGGGTTCACGTGCCGCTTGAACGCTAGAGGCGGTAAAGCAGGGGTGTCAAACTCAATTACTGGAGAGTTTAGCTCCGACCATAATTAAACACACCTGATCCAACTAATCAAGTCCTTCAGGCTCAATTGAAAACTACATGGTTTGTGTGTTGGAGCAGGGTTGGAACTAAACTCTGCAGGGACAAGTGGAACTGACAAACAATTAATTGCGATTAATCACATCCAAAAATAAAAGTTTTTGTTTACATAATGTGCATTGTGTATATTTATTATGTATTTATTAATACACTCACATATAGTATGTATTTTGAAAATATTTCCATGATGTATATACTTATATTCAGATAATTTATATTATTTATAAATATGAGACCCTGGACCACAAAACCAGTCCTAAGTCACTGGGGTATATTTGTAGCAATAGCCAAAAATACACTGTATGGGTCAAAATTATTGATTTTTATTTTATGCCAAAAATCATTAGTATATTAAGTAAAGATCATATTCCATGATGATATTTTGTAAATTTACTACTGTAAATATATAAAAACTTTGTTTTGATTAGTAATATATGCATTGCTAAGAATTCATTTGGACAACTTTAAAGGCGATTTTTTCAATATTTAGATTTTTTTGCACCCTCAGATTCCAGATTTTCAAATAGTAATATCTCGGCCAAATATTGTCCGATCCTAACAAACCATATATCAACGGAAAGCGTATTCATTCAGCTTTCAGAAGATGTACAAATCTCAATTTCGAAAAACTGACACTTAAGACCAGGGTCCAGGGTCACATATACAGTGGGGCAAAAAAGTATTTAGTCAGCCACCAATTGTGCAAGTTCTCCCACTTAAAAAGATGAGAGAGGCCTGTAATTTTCATCATAGGTATACCTCAACTATGAGAGACAAAATGAGAAAAAAAAAAAATCCAGAAAATCACATTGTAGGATTTTTAAAGAATTAATTGGTAAATTCCTCGGTAAAATAAGTATTTGGTCACCTACAAACAAGCAAGATTTCTGGCTCTCACAGACCTGTAACTTCTTCTTTAAGAGGCTCCTCTGTCCTCCACTCGTTACCTGTATTAATGGCATCTGTTTGAACTCGTTATCAGTATAAAAGACACCTGTCCACAACCTCAAACAGTCCAACTCCAAACTCCACCATGGCCAAGACCAAAGAGCTGTCAAAGGACACCAGAAACAAAATTGTAGACCTGCACCAGGCTGGGAAGACTGAATCTGCAATAGGTAAGCAGCTTGGTGTGAAGAAATCAACTGTGGGAGCAATTATTAGAAAATGGAAGACATACAAGACCACTGATAATCTCCCTCGATCTGGGGCTCCACGCAAGATCTCACCCCGTGGGGTCAAAATGATCACAAGAACTGTGAGCAAAACTCCCAGAACCACACGGGGGACCTAGTGAATGACCTGCAGAGAGCTGGGACCAAAGTAACAAAGGCTACCATCAGTAACACACTGCGCCGCCAGGGACTCAAATCCTGCAGTGCCAGACGTGTCCCCCTGCATAAGCCAGTACATGTGCAGAAGAGGATTGGGAGAATGTCATATGGTCAGATGAAACCAAAATAGAACTTTTTGGTAAAAACTCAACTTGTCGTGTTTGGAGGAGAAAGAATGCTGAGTTGCATCCAAAGAACACCATACCTACTGTGAAGCATGGGGGTGGAAACATCATGCTTTGGGGCTGTTTTTCTGCAAAGGGACCAGGACGACTGATCCGTGTAAACGAAAGAATGAATGGGGCCATGTATCGTGAGATTTTGAGTGAAAACCTCCTTCCATCAGCAAGGGCATTGAAGATGAAACGTGGCTGGGTCTTTCAGCATGACAATGATCCCAAACACACCGCCCGGGCAACAAAGGAGTGGCTTCAGAAGAAGCATTTCAAGGTCCTGGAGTGGCCTAGCCAGTCTCCAGATCTCAACCCCATCGAAAATCTTTGGAGGAGTTGAAAGTCCGTGTTGCCCAGCGACAGCCCCAAAACATTACTGCTCTAGAGGAGATCTGCATGGAGGAATGGGCCAAAATACCAGCAACAGTGTGTGAAGACTTACAGAAAACGTTTGACCTCTGTCATTGCCAACAAAGGGTATATAACAAAGTATTGAGATGAAATTTTGTTATTGACCAAATACTTATTTTCCACCATAATTTGCAAATAAATTCTTTAAAAATCCTACAATGTGATTTTCTGGATTTTTTTTTCTCTCATTTGTCTCTCATAGTTGAGGTATACCTATGATGAAAATTACAGGCCTCTCTCATCTTTTTAAGTGGGAGAACTTGCACAATTGGTGGCTGACTAAATACTTTTTTGCCCCACTGATTTTAATATGAAGATAACATTTTTCTTAAATATATACACATGCATGCGTTTGTATTTACATAATACACACACCAGCATACACACATCCATATTGTATAAACAAAAACTTTTATTTTGGATGCAATTAAATCACGATTAATCGTTTGACAGCACTATTAAGGAGTGACAAATTTGGCAGAATTTTAAAGCTGATAGTTTGTAACAGAGCACAAATCTTATTGCTCAGTGTGCTACAAATAATATGATTTTTACACATTAACAGAACACAGCATATATACACTATAGAGCTTGATAACAAGAAGTCCTACAAGTATTGATTCTAAACGAGAATTATCAACGATATTGTTAATGTCCACACAGCTAACAGCTGTACCTTTTCTGCACTTTACTTCGCACGTCTCCGTCATCTTCAATCTCTCTTACGCTGCCACGGGAGCCTGCTTTTTCATTAGCAGGTGTGCCGTCAACCCTGGTGTTCGGCAGAGATGAGGACTGTTTGAAAGTCTTTTTGTTTGTTTTTTTCACTAAAACTTTCATGCACATCGTCTCGGTTTATTACGTCAACATAACAAAAGATGTGATCGCAAAACTAGCAGGAAAAAAGGCATTTCCTGCAGATTTTTAAGTCATAACATGTAAATTTACGCAGCAAAAATACAATTCGCAAATTAAATGTGACTGTTTTAGTCACAGTCTGGAGCCCTGAGACCTGACATATGACATATCTAATCATCACAGGCAAGACTTCTGCCTGTCCCAACAATGGATATTTCTTTGCCACTGTTCTCTTTGGTTTGTCACTGGGAGTTGCAATAGCATTTTTTTAGAACTTTGCTGAAAAGGTTCATATGGAAAAAGCACAATATTAACTCAAATTACATGCTTTACCAATGTTTTTCATAGTACTGAAGTCTAAATGTCTCCTTGAATGTTTGAAATCGCATGGCACTCACTCAGAGTCAGAGGTCTCTGCTCCATCACTGAGATTAGGTCGTATCCCCGCGGATGCGTCACTCTTCATAGACACACAGCCGAGTTCTGCAGATGCTGATTTGTGTGTGTGAATATCTTCATCCTCCTCTTTCTTCTCATAAAGAGTCATTTTAAATATGATACTACTGAAATACACAAAACAGGAAAATAATATACATCTTTAAATGTACAGAATGAAACATTTCATAAAAATATGACTGTCTTCATTATGCTATATCCTGTAAACTTTGCACTACATACACTGATCCACACAATACTACAACAGTTAACAGAAGGTATCATTTGAAAGACAACAAACAAAGATGCTTTCGTCAATCCAAAACAAAGTTTGAAGGGTTAAGAAACTGCAAATAAAACAGGAAACCTGAGTGTATGAATCCATTTATTACTGTCAGGACAAAGAAGTTGCTAAACATTTTAGACCAGCTCCGTTTCTGTGTGACTATGAAAGTCAGAAGCCAAAAAACTACAAAAAAAAAAATGAACAGACTGCATCACAACATATTATGACAGATATTTACATGTGCTCTTACAGAATAAATTATGCATGACAATAAATCCAGAAATGTGTTTGTTCAAACCTACCTCTCTATGAACAATAAAGAACAACAAACACAAACTTCATTCAGTTCATAAATCCATTCTGTCTCTAGATAGCAGCATTAAACTGATCTGTTCTCAAACTTATTCACATTAACACATTCACAGCTTTTCTCTCCTGGTGTTTTTCACGTTCTTCCTTTCATAAAATGCGGGAAATACAGTAGTCAACATTTGAAGTGGATCAAAACCTTTCATCAAAGTTGGCCTAAAACCAAAACTGACTTAGGAAAGCAATGTTAAACTTTCGATATAAACTACTTCAAGGATTTCAACAGGAAGCAGGAATTCAATATTATATTTGTCAAAGTATTTCAGAAGCCTGCTAAATAAATGTTTATATCTCCCTTCACTTTCTCTGCTGCAGTTGATGGACAAACAGCACTATTGTGAAACTGCTTTTTTGCAACAGTACAGTAAACAAGATATTACTATTGACTAACATTTTAGACAATATCAATGGCTACTTAGTCTGTTTTTGCTCCACACGAAGCATTATTTTATTGTTTGGTTCATGAACCAACAAAAACGGCTGAATGAATCGGTTGAATCAGTTGACTGATTCAATGACTCACTCATCATGTTGCCACCTACTGACCGAACGAAGTAACTACAGAAAGGATGACTGACAGGGTTGCAATACATTCTTATATTATATTGCTCAACCTACAACTATGCACCAGTACATAATTAATTGTAAAATATTAAAAACAAATAAATAAAATGTATAGATATCTGTCATAAGGACAAAAGAGAATCTGATGTGTTATTCTTTTAGCTCCAGATATCAAAAATATTGCCCTTATTTTGAAATGGATTACAAATATTTTACAATAAGTTTTATGAATGGGTGGTGAGGACAAGAACATTCTGGGAACCATAAAGTGGGGATACAAGCCAAGTGTGAAAATCATCAGTTAAATTCACCCTACAATTTTAAAACTTCTCTTATTTTTCAAAGTATTATTTATCTATAATATATCTATCTATCTATCTATCTATATTTCAGACCTCTAGCTGAAAAAAATTAGATCTCTTTAAAATTGCAAAGTACTATTTAAAAAGCATGCTCTATGTTAGTATACTTATTAACTGAATAATTCAGCGCATAGCTGAAATATATATATATATATATATATATATATATATATATATATATATATATATATATATATATATATATATATATATATATATATATATATTTTTTTTATTAAGTTTTCATTTATTGAATAAATTAAATTAGTCTTATGTGAATGTTGAGTTGTGTGCATATTAAGTTCATTTCAATGAGTGGGTGACAGAGACCTCTGGTGATAAGATGAACTTACTACACTGGATTCACACACTCATTTTGCCTTGGAATACCAAACCATGATCTATTAATACAGGTGCTGGTCATATAATTAGAATATCATCAAAAAGTTGATTTATTTCACTAATTCCATTAAAAAAGTGAAACTTGTATATTATATTCATTCATTACACACAGACTGATATATTTCAAATGTTTATTTCTTTTAATTTTGATGATTAGAGCTTACAGCTCATGAAAGTCAAAAATCAGTATCTCAAAATATTAGAATATTACTAAAGACCAATACAAAGAAAGGATTTTTAGAAATCTTGGCCAACTGAAAAGTATGAAAATGAAAAGTATGAGCATGTACAGCTCTCAATACTTAGTTGGGGCTCCTTTTGCCTGAATTACTGCAGCGATGCAGCGTGGCATGGAGTCGATCAGTCTGTGGCACTGCTCAGGTGTTATGAGAGCCCAGGTTGCTCTGATAGTGGCCTTCAGCTCATCTGCATTGTTGGGTCTGGTGTCTCTCATCTTCCTCTTGACAATACCCCATAGATTCTCTGTGGGGTTCAGGTCAGGCGAGTTTGCTGGCCAATTAAGAACAGTAACACTATGGTCATTGAACCAGCTTTTGGTACCTTTGGCAGTGTGGGCAGGTGCCAAGTCCTGCTGGAAAATTAAATCAGCATCTCCATAAAGCTTGTCAACAGAAGGAAGCATGAAGTGCTCTAAAATTTCCTGGTAGATGGCTGCGTTGACTGTGGACTTCAGAAAACACAGTGAACCAACACCAGCAGATGACATGGCAGCCCAAATCATCACTGACTGTGGAAACTTCACACTGGACTTCAAGCAACATGGATTCTGTGCCTCTCCACTCTTCCTTCAGACTCTGGGACCTTGATTTCCAAATGAAATGTAAAATTTACTTTCATCTGAAAAGAGGACTTTGGACCACTGAGAAACAGTCCAGTTCTTTTTCTCCACAGCCCAGTTAAGATGCTTCTGATGTTGTCTCTGGTTCAGAAGTGGCTTGGTAGCCCTTTTCCTGAAGACGTCTGAGCTCGGTGACTCTTGATGCACTGAATCCAGCTTCAGTTCTCTCCTTGTGAAGCTCTCCCAAGTGTTTGAATCGGCTTTGCTTGACTGTACTCTCAAGCTTGCGGTCATCACTGTTGCTTGTGCACCTTTTCCTACCCAAATTCTTCCTTCCAGTCAACTTTGCATTTAATATGCTTTGATACAGCACTCTGTAAACAGCCACACCTTTCAGTAATGACCCTCTGTGACTTACCCTCTTTGTGGAGGGTGTCAAAGTTCCTCTTCTGGATCATTGCCAAGTCAGCAGTCTTCTCCATTATTGTGGTTTCAAAGAACAAGAGATACCCAGAATTTATACTGTAGGGATGGTCATTTATTCAAACTCAAATGTAAATATTCTAATATTTTGAGATACTGATTTTTGACTTTCATGAGCTGTAAGCTCTAATCATCAAAATTAAAAGAAATAAACATTTGAAATATATCAGTCTGTGTGTAATGAATGAATATAATATACAAGTTTCACTTTTTGAATGGAATTAGTGAAATAAATAAACTTTTGGATGATATTCTAATTATATGACCAGCACCTGTATACGAAATGGGAAAATTCAGATTGTGAGGTATCATGTAGCATGGCTAATGCCGAGTTCACACTGCAGGATTTTCAAACTCGTCGGATCGCTGTTGTTTTCACACTGCGTGACTATCAGGGGTAGCATTCAGTCGCTGCTGTGTTCACATTGCACGATGGATCGGCGACAGGGGCTTTCAAATTGCACGATTTCACAATAGGAAGAATCGCCGACAACTCTGTCTGATCCGCAAACTACGTTTCACAACAAAACACACGCGAGAAGTGATAAGGAAATAACGCGAGAACCTGCGTGCGTCAGCCCGTTGTTCTCGAGCAAGACTGGAAGTATTAAAATAATATAGCCCGCAAATGGTCTGTGCGCTGATTTCCAGCTACAAAAAGAAAAACAGATTATGCAGGACGGAGATGCAGGGAACAGGGATTGTGTTCTTTTAACGAGTGGTAAATAATAATTTTGCAGTAACTGTTATACTGATGTTGCGGCTGGTCAAGCGTTTGTGCTTGTTTCTGTATGATATAATTGTACATATTAAAATACTGATATGGTCTATAACCCCTCACCGAACTTCCCTCTGCCCTGTAATTGTCTCTCATTGGCTGAAGGTCATCACCGATGTAGTTTTCAGTCTGAAATCATTGCACACAGCAGGATTGTGAATCGGCGACGTGTCGGCGATTCCCTGAGATCGAGTCTTTGATAATTCACACTGCATGATTGTCACTCCCGTGAACGAGCTCCGATTTGCCTCCGATTTCCGGCATTTGTCGGCGATTTATCAAAACCTGTCGGCGAGTGAAAAATCAGGCTAAAATCGTGCAGTGTGAACTCGGCCTAAAGAAGACTTCTGTCCATACAGGATTCTGTTTAATTATATGAAACTTAAGTTAGGATTCAATGCCCGCAAAAAAATCATATGCCACAAAGTGACTCTCATGAGCACCACTGACTAAATGGATACTGTACAACCTTGTGAACTAAACTTTACAGGCACTCAGATAAGACAGCATACTACATCTATTTTAGCATCATTTAACTGTTTGTGTACTTTCATGTAGCGGACTGCAATGCCTTTCCCTGGGTGTTTACCGCAACAATAAAATGGGACAGTGTTACAACAATCATCTCTGTTCGTTTCACAATCTCTCTTCAGGATGTTTCCTGCAAACTCATATTACAAGATGGGTTTTCTTTCCAATTTCTTAAATTGTTCCGCTTAATAAAATGTGTACAGCATTTCAGCAAAAGCATATTTTATACAGAACTAATGTGATTAATGAATTCTGGTAATTAATAAAATAATATAATAAAACAAATGATTTTTTTTCTTCCTTAACCCATTTAACATGCTTTAAATCATGAACTACATTACCCAAAATGCACTACATTACCCAAAATGCACAGCAGGTTTTTGGCGCGCATTTCACTCTGTGTAGCAAGGAATCGGAATCAATGTCAAAACAGAGTGGAATTATCATAAATAAGAGTTTCCTAATCGGAAATTTGATATGAACGGCCTCTCAAGTCGTCTTTACTACTGAGAAACTCGGAGATAATTGATAAGTAACTTTTTTGACCGAAATTCCAGAATCGTACGCTATCTCGCGCGGTGAATGTTGTTATGATTCAAATTTTCGATAGCACTTGAAGGCAGCATAAGACTCAGATAAACATTAACAAGACTCTCTGTACATATATAAAAATGAAAACAGGACATGAACTGACACTTCAGATGTTATACCGTGCGTAAAATACGGCACAAGTTCGTGTTTAAAGCCATACAGTTTATACGTTGTACTGAACGTGAACAACCTTTAATTCAACAACAGTATTGCCACCAAATTTTGTTCTGATTTCACAGTGACCTATTTAATATGCTCTAGGACAGGGATAACGTTACTCAAATCTGGCCCACGAGATCCACTTTCCTGCAGTTTAGCTCTAACCCTAATCAAACACACCTGAGCATGCTAATTAGTGTCTTCAAGATCATTAGAAAATCACAGGTAGGTGAGTTTGATCAGCAGATTAGCCCTCCAGGGAAAGATTTGAGGAACCCCGCTCTAGGAGCTTGTTTGAGTTTCCATGAATATAGACATAACGTTACCTCTTTCCAGGTCCAGGATACTTCCTCGCAGACTAACCAGCGACCGCAAATTGCGCAACACCTGGGGAATATACCATTGATCGAAGAGAGGGGTGTACCATTTTGGCAACACAAAAGCACATAAAACATCCTTCTAAACAAACACATGCAGTATAAGGCCGTAGTACAGTTTTAATGTTTGAGCACCAAGATTAAATACGATGTAAAACACAATTTCCACACTGCATAAATTTAATATACACTCCAACCCCTCCCCTTTAATGAAATATGGATCACCCCTTGCTCAGTCTCTCTGCACCTAGGCAGGTAAGAAACGGCTGATCTGTATAATAAAGGCCTAGTCTACAGGTACATAGGTATTTTTATAAACGGAGTTCTCCCTCCTTCGTTTAAAAAAAAAAAAAATCTCTTCCACATGAAAACGCAAAAACAAGCTATTAAGCGCTGCCAAGAGCACGCCAAACCAACAGGTGGCGATATAACACAAACCGTAAAGCCATGGCCAGATGCCTGAAAAAAGCGGTGAACTCAAAATCTCCGGTGTTGACAACACTGTAACTGTGACAAAAACTATAAAATAAGATCATTATTTCTTGAGAATTTAATTTCTGCTCCACATGTACCCCTTTGTTTTTGTTTTGTTTGTTTTTTAAAAATAATTTGATAATCTTAACTGGAAAAAAGTCCGGTCACTACAGCAAAAATTCTTTCTCAGAAATAAAGTGAAAACGTGTCTTTTAAACTGATCCACAGGTTGTATTCTGTCAAGAAATTTATACAAAAGTTTAGAGCTGACATGTTCTTTTTGTTTGAATGCTGATGAAACAGTGGAACACTTATTTTGGTCATGCCACTACACTTGGTATGATATTGGTGCTTTTGTTAAATTGAAGATTTTGCCAGAATTTTCTATATAAATGAGAAATATTATATTTGGGTATTTTGACTCAGACAAAAGAAAATATATATATATTTTTTTTATATAAATTTACTTATTTTCTTAAGCAAATTTTACATTCACAAATGCAAATTCTCAAACTGTAAACCTGTCTTTGAGGCTTTTTTAAGAGACATGGATATATTGGTAATATTAATTTGATTTCAGTATCTACTAAGAAAGCTATGAAGACTGTTAGAATTTGCTCCAGACTTAAAGTTTTCGTGTAGGGAATCTTATGTAAAACAATAGCCCTTTGTTGCAAGGGTCAATTTTTCTGAAAGCTGATGTTTCAATGCTTTCCATTGATGTATGGTTTGTTAGGATCGGACAATATTTGGCTGAGATACAACTAGGCCTATTTGAAAATCTGGAATCTGAGGGTGCAAAAAAAAAATTTAAATATTGATCAAATCGCCTTTAAAGTTGTCCAAATTAAGTTCTTAGCAATGTATATTACTAATTAAAAATTAAGGTTTGATATATTTACAGTAGGAAATTTACTAAATATCTTCATTGGACATGATCTTTACTTGATATCCTAATGATTTTTGACATAAAAAAGAAAATCAATAATTTTGACCCATACAATGTATTTTTGGTTATTGCTACAAATATACCTACTACTTATGACTGGTTTTGTGGTCCAGGGTCACAAATGATCTTGATCAGATATGTATGAAAGGCAGGTATATGGAAGCAGAATAATGACAATAGTTTTTGAAACATAAAGCATGCTGAATTCCACAAATCGAAAAAAAGATGCATTGCAATTAACAGTGCTTGCATTTTAATGCCTTGTATTTTCAGGGCTTGCCTCTTTAGGTCCTGAAATTTAACACAGTTGTTTATTTAATTCAGTGGTTAAATTCAGTGTTGCACATCCGGGAACCGCAGGAATAGCAGTAGAGCACCGATGCATGATCTCCAGCTGCTGTCAGCCGCTCACCAGCAGGTGGCCATATGTGGCTCAAGTCACTCATTTACAAAAACTGATTTGCAGAAATGGAGCAAGCGCTAGAAGTTTTGATTATCGGGGCCAGTATAGACATGTAGAAATGCTGATTGTGTGTATGTTTAATTCAACATCTTTGCTGTTTCCCGTAGCCTACACGCAAGCAGCTTTCTTTACCACAAATTAGATTATAATGCTCTTTTACCCAATGCTGAAGTACAGAACTAACATTACATCTGAGGAAGACATATATTGCTTTCGGTTGTTTAGTTTCTGTAACCCTGTATCATGGCTTGTGTGACGCTGTGCTGTAATACTGGGGTTCCCCTCATACGTCACACTCCAGGATTCCCCAATGACGCTTAACTAGCCTCAGTGAACTAATACAGTGATATAAGACCTCAGATCTCAGAATATACTTTATTGAAAGAAATGCAAACTATATGGACAGTTAAGCAGATGTAGAATATGAACGAACGTGCAAGGTTTCACGCTGTTTCCCTCAGAAATCGGTTAAAGAAAACACATTTCGAGGCTCAGTAGTGCACTAACACAATAACAGCTATTAGACTTGTTTGAGATGCGCCTCGCCTGAAATGTAGGCATCTGCAGTGAGGGGAGGAGTGAAATAAGCGCAGTCAAGACGGACAGTTCTGCCTTCTCAAAGTAGAACATACCAACGAGATCAAAGGCGGATATCGTGTTATTCTCACTCATGTGCTGTGCTGCTAATAAATGTGATAGAATTTCAGTTCTGTTGCTTTTATATAAATATAAATAGAAACTCAAACTGCTTGCTATTTAATACGAAAGGCATATTTATCATCTATTTCTACTTTAATATAAACATGTATTTTAGATTTTTATAGAAATATGACAACAATCACATATCTCACACAGAGATCGCACAGTTATAGTGTTTGGGAATCTTCAAGCATAATTTAAATACACAATCACATGAAATCAGATTGGCATCAGGAAATCAGGCATGCATCTCGCGATGATCGGTTCTGCACAGATTTTGCTCATCTCCAACAAGCCTATTAAAACACCAAACTCAGATCTTACTGATGATGCAAACAGATGAGGATATGAATGCAAGTTAAGGAACGCGCACGTTAAACATTTCCCATAAAGAAAACACTTAAGGTGTAAACTTCAGCATATAATTAATAAAGTATATTACTGTATATTATGTACATTTAATCAGATGAGCCCAGAATATGAGCCAACCTACAAGTTTCACCAATCATTTTTCTCCCATAGAAAACCAAGCGCTATAGGTTTAGGTTTGATATTCGCGTAGGCTGCTTTAGGGACCGTCTGCAAATTTATCTCACAATACAAAACGAAGTAATAATTTATTAAATTATTTAAATTGAATTATTAAATTCCAATAATTTATTCAAATTAATGTTTACAGTAAATTAATAATTTACTCAAACTGCCTAAATATATATTGCCAATAACTTGCCTTAGACAATAATTTCCCTAAGTATGTACACTACACAAATATTTTTAAGAAAAAAAATTACATTAATTCAACAAAATGTTACTAGTGACCAGACTGACTTATTACAGTTGAAATTTTGCCAACATCTTCCTCACTGTACATACAGTATATAATTATTCTTAGGAAATTACTGTAATTCACAAAGTATTTATTTTTTATTTATTTATTTTTTTTAAATAAATGAAGACAAAAACGTTCATTTTCTGGTTGTCATACACTCATTAAGTTACAATTTTCATATGCTCAAGCAGAACGTTAATGTTATCTTGTGCTTTAGCAAGGTATCTCTGGCTAAAACTAGCTAACGTAAACCCTCCTTCGAGTTACCCACCGTATTTATTTTTAAATATTTTATAAATCCCTCCATTGAATATTTAATTCCCATTTGGTGGCCTTTTGTATCCAAAATTGTGCAAAAACATCATGGGACATGGTTTTCACACTGTAGCAGTCATTAGGTGCGTTTACATGGAGCATTGTAATCGGTTTAAAAGTCCAATCCGAATGAAAATGCTCCATATAAACACCTCAATCGGAATAAAAATGCCCAAACCGAATGAAATTGTAATCGGTTTGAGAGGGGTGGGATAAACCTTTCTATAAACCGAACAAAATTAAAATCCTGCCATGTAAACACTAAACCGATTACTTTGCGTCACGTCATCACGTCCAGAGGTCGGGTCGCCAGAACGTGAACGTGATGATGTCGGCAACGGTACATTCTGTGATTTGGGGACACCGACACTACATTAGAGACTGGGTAATAGTGGAGGTATAAAGTTAAAATTTCCATTATACAGTTAAAACACATTAGAAAGGAGAACGCTTGCTGTGTGACGGACTATCTGCTCTCATGTCCGGAGTGGAAAACAGATCTGAAATGAAGCGCAATTTTCTGCTTTTCAGCTTAGAAACAACACAGTGATGATAGTGAAAGTAGCTCAATGAAAATAAACAACTTGACCAAAAGTTGCCTTTGTCATTTGTATTTGTATAGATGACAGATTCATAATTTCCGATCTGCTTGAATTTATACGTGCTCACGCCATGAATGTTGTACGAAACACGATTGTGATAAAGCAATGCTTCTTTGATTCATTGTTCAGCAACTCTTCGTAAGAAATCGTGTATTTGTTCCATTTAAGTACAGTACAACTTTGTAGTATCAGAGTACAATTAATCTCAGCTGCATTACAGAGGGGCATATGATTTCTATGATGGCGTTCTGGCCATATGACTGAGCGCTCGAATGAACGCAAGGATTCAAATATTAACCGTTTATTCTAAGCAAGTGCAAACAGATATTAAAAATATTAACGTAAATATGGGCGTTTTTTCCTCTGGTGACTTGTTTTTGTTGTCACTGTAGGCTATTAGCATATCCTAAAATCGAAAGCACAGGCACATGCAAACACCATATCGGATTAGATAACGTCTCATGTAAACAGTTCATCGAATCTTTCAATCGGAATGATTTTAATCGGAATGACAAAAAAGTGTACATGTAAACGCACCTATTGTAAGAAGTGAGCAACTCCGTTTGTTTGTCCGAGGGAGCAACAGTAACTAAGGGGGGCAGGGCTTACCGATAGGTCAATTGTGAATTGTACATACAGTAAGGGAGATACTGGCAAAATTTCACAACTTACAACCTGTGGAACATGAAAAACCCTTTTGGTGAATTACTGTAGTTTTAAAAAATATATATTTGTGTACTGTACATACCGTACGGGAGATATTGGCAAAATCTAACCTGTAGTAAGTCAGTTTTGTATCTAGCAACGTACTACAACCATTGGAACATGAAAAAAACCATTCCAGGGTTCTTTTATAAGTAAATAATTCTGTACTGTACATATATATAAAGGAGGTATTGTAAAAATCTATACATCGAATATTATACATCGTATTTTTAAACAGGTTGAATATTTTGGAAGTGAATTCTGGAAGGTGAATATGAATTGTTGAATTTTTAATTATGAAAATGTGTGTGAAATATTTTGAATTGAAATATTCACAGCTTAAATAAACAACTATGTTAAATTTCAGGACCTAAAAATGCAAGCCCTGGAAATACAAGGCATTAAAATGCAAGCACTGTTAATTGCAATGCATCTTTTTTTTTTTTTTGATTTGTGGAATTCAGCATGCTTTATGTTTCAAAAACTATTGTCATTATTCTGCTTCCATACAAAAGCACCAAAAGTTGGTTAAATGACCATGGTGTTTGTGTGCTTGACTGGCCAGCAAACTCACCAGAACGGAACCCCATAGAGAATCTTAATTAGTAATTAAGTATTGAGTACATATACAGTAAATGAACATACTTTCCAGAAGGCCAACAATTCACAAAAATGTTTTTTTTATTTGTCTTATGAAGTATTCTAATTTGTTGAATTGGTGGGTTTTTGTTAAATGTGAGCTAAAATAATCACAATTAAAATAACCAAAGACTTAAACTACTTCAGTCTGTGTGCATTGAATTTATTTAATGCATGAGTTTCACAATTTGAGTTTAAATACTGAAATGAACTTTTCCACGACATCCTAATTTATTGAGATGCACCTGTGTGTGTGTGTGTATATGTGTGTATATGTGTGTGTGTGTATATATATATATATATATATATATATATATATATATATATATATATATATGAAAATGCGTATTTTCAAATTAAAGATAACTTATAGATTTAATATGGGTTGCTTTTGGTGCTTGACACTTTTTATTGATCATTTTGTGTGTTTTACGAATAAGATGGGCTACAAGGTTCAGAAGCTTACTTAATTGTAAAATGTTTTTTCTCTCTTTTGCATAGTGAAAAACGGCTTCCCTTACTGATCACATCTCGGGTAGATTGCATGTTTTCTTGCGCGGCTGGATGTTGGACTCATGAAAAATAATCACGTTGTTTGTATTTGCCAAAACTGATTTACTGAAGTCAAAACATGGACGGAATTGGCATTAGCGCTGCTTATTGTGAAGCGTGAGCGACCAACACTGGCAGAGGATTCTGCAGCCTTCCTCGAACAGTAATGTTCAGGATTTTCTGATTTACTTAACGAATACTGCGTGAGGGGGCAAGAAACTGGCCAAGGGAGGTCATGTACGGAACCATACGGGACACATAAATTAAGCCCAATAATACGGGACGGTTGGCAACCCTAGCTTTCCCCTGCCTGTTCTGGCATCCTGGTGCACAGCAGCTGTCCACCATGTTGAAATAGTAAGGTTTGTAAGGTCTAAATAGTCTGGTTTGAAATTATTGATCTACAACTGTGGATGCCAATGCTACAGCCACTCTAGCGCTCTCCTGATGGCCTTTAGATTGTGTGACTTCAACCTCCAGAGCTCTATTGACTTCTCCATTTGTTGTAGGCAGTCTTTGTACTGTCCCCTCCTCTATTTACGGCTGGGTATATAGTGACAGTGATGAGCACTGTGTTATTATGGCAGCGCGTTAAAATTCAGTGTCATCAGTTTGCCAAAAAGAACATAGAACCTTTTACGTATCATTTACACGTGGAAGGGAGCAGGTGTACATTTCTTTCGTACCAACTAACATTTTGAAAATACAAACATTTTCATGAATTCGAAAGTTTACGTCAGAATGGCTTTAAGAATGATTTACTCAAATTCGTTCTGCTCGTGTTTCATTAATGAGCCCCAATGTGTGTGTTTCTATATAAATACTGGAATTAAGATTAGGAGAGAGAGACAGCTGTGTGAGTTAAAGAGAGAGATAATATGACCGTGTTTCTTTCACTCAACTGTGTGTCTCAGTTGTTTCTCACAGGAAGCTGTTTAATCTCACATAGAGATACTGAACTATCAGGATAATAAAGTCTAAATCCAGCATAGAGGGGTTCAGTGAATGTGCTGTTGAATGTGTGTAAGTGTGTGAGTGTGTGTGTGTCAGAGACGCTGTAGAAGGACAGACGGCCGGCCGACCAGTCCAGATACACTCCTACTCTGTTAGAGCGATGTGAAGGGACAGATATTTCTGTGAGCTTATTATTGTGTCTCATAATAAAAGAATTTCTAAAACAGTTCAGACTCCAGGACTTTTCATTGTATCCAAACAAACAGTCATGATTCCGTCCTTTCCTGCTGATTCCTGTATATGCCACTGATATATTAGTTTCTCCGCTCCATTCAGCCTCCCAGTAATGGCGTTCAGTCAGACTCTCTCTACACAGAACTTGAAGACATTCATCAAATCTCTCTGGATGATCAGAATACGGCTGCTCCTCTGTCATAAGTGTCACCTTTCTGTTCCTCTCAGATAGAATGAGATGAGTGTTTGCTGTGTTTATATCCAGTGTGAGATCACATGCATCTGAACACAAGAAGAGAGACTGTAGTATTTTAACACAATAAAACAAGGTTTCAGTGTATATAGGTAGCCTTCCTACTGCTGTAGGTGTTTGACCCGGAAGGGCAAAAGGTTTTTGACCGCAACACCACGAAAAAAATTGGACGCTTTTGAGACTTCCCTTTAGTCTATGTATTGGATACTAAATTGGACATTATGCATGCTGGTGTTTTGTGGAGCCAATAAACTGTATGGTGATGCAACAGAAGAATGGTCTTTTCATTTTTTATGGAGGAAGTAGTAAACAACGTAACATCAAAGCAAGAAAGCACGTCAACCTATTTACTCGGGATCAAACAACTCAGTAACTTAAAGTATTAGCTTTAGCTCCTACAGCTACATTTTCCAAAGCATTTCTGAAGCTCAAGTTCAAATCAGAAATATAATAGTTAAGGATCACTGATCCTGGATCAGTAAGTGACACCACCGCCACTAAACCTTGTAACTCCATTGGCTCCTCAAACTGTCAGTCAAACCTCATTATTCCTCCCGCATCAGCTTGTTTGCTGTCTGAAGATAAATAAAGATCTGTTGATTGAATAAGTACAGCTTTTCTTTACTCAAGAGACACTATATTTATAAAGGCTAATGTTTTTTTTGTTTTGTTTTTAAGGAGCAAAGAGTCAAGTCACTATTATTTGTATAGTGCTTTTAACAATGCAAATTGTGTCAAAGCAGCTTTACATCAGCTTGATATAAAGCTGGGTGGCTTTATATCAACTTTACAGTATTTAGACGGGGAAATAGTTTGTCGAAATAGTGTCATTCTCCTCTGGCCAGACAAAATCAGCAGGTTAATCAAGTGTCTTAGTCTATCATTTGTTGTCGAGTCAGCCAAATAGCTTGTGTGAAGCGCTGAATCTTTTATAATATGATATTTTGTCCAAATAACAGAAAAAAACTGAGCACCCACATAGCGACAGAAAACTGTATAACCTGCAAGTTCATGAAAACTTAAATGTGATGCACATACTGCCTCTGATGTGGCGGTAATGACAGGGAAAAACATAACGGTAAATCTGTCCCTGTACATGATACTGATTTTTGTTGCCAAATTGGTTTGGAACAGTTGTTGAATAAACAATTAACCTGAACTATTATGCCTGTCTATCTGCTTGACTGACAGTTTTATTGATCACTGAGAGAGCACTGACTTGGTATGATGTTGGTTCAATATAAAAATGAATTTTTAAAAAATAGCTTAGATGTAGTAAACTACTTTTGCCATGTTGCTGTAGCTTAGCTTGCTACATTTCCCAGGGCTGTAGCTTTAGTGTAGTGAAGCGTAATTTAATGAAGAGTAACTGTTAGCTTAGCTCACTACATTTTCCAAGTAGCTTGCCCAGCACTGGTGTGTGTGTGTGTGTGTGTGTGTGTGTGTGTCTTACACTTCTGTGGTCCTGTTGTAATCCTGATCTCTCCTCCATGATCCACACTATAAAAACAAAAGATGTCACACTCAATGAAATAATAATTAAGACTTTATATCAAATAAGAATGCATGTTAAACTGAAGATAATCTCTCATTTGAACACCTGTGATATTTTTTACATATATAAAAATAGATTACAATTGATAAATTCCAAACATGACAACCCACAATTTTGAATTGGGTTCAAAAGAAACATAAATAATGATTTGTCACAGATTCAGCTTTACATTCACTCTATATGTCTATATTCGTTCATTTGTGCAAGTGTTTTAATCAATAATTGATAATCATTTTGGTTCATGTCTCTGATAGCAATGAGAATTTACTTTCTTGAGCAGCAACAAGATTTGAATTTATGTTTTGTGATCAGAGACTTGAGTCTGTTTCTCAGATGCAGCTGTTGAACTAAATCAAGATCATCTTCAGTCACAAGACACACCCTTATTTTCCTGTGCAATATGTATGTATATTCATGTGCTGTATGCAGTAATCTGAGTTTTCAGTGACTTTTATAGCTCACAAATGTACAAACACACGTGACAAGATGATTGTTAGTGTTGAACATACTTGAGTTTGTCCAGTCTGTAGTTTGGATCAGAGAGCAGCTTGACTAATGATTGTCCTGGGTGATTGTAGCTCAGATCCAGCTCTCTCAGGTGTGAGGGGTTTGAACTCAGAGCTGAAGCCAGAAAACAACAGCCTTCCTCTGTCACCATACAACCAGATAATCTATACACACACACACACACACACACACACACACACAAACACACAAACACACAAACAACCAACATCACATCATCTGTGACATCAGATGATGTCACCATATATTACAAATACCCAGGAGATCAGGACCAGAGCACAGGGCATCTTTAATTTCATAATCAAGTGAATCTTCATCTGTTTTTTCTTTTCTTACCTCAGTATGTTGAGTTGACAGCGTGAACTCTTCAGTCCATCAGACAGAAGCTTCACTCCTGAATCCTGCAGATTATTATGACTCAGGTCCAGCTCTCTCAGTGAGTTTAATGATCGTAGAGATGAAGACAAACTTTCACAGTACTGATCAGTGAGATTACAGCCAGCAAGTCTATAACACAGGATGAAATATGGTTCAAGAAAATGATGGGTTTAAACCTCTGGGGTCTGAGGGGGTTTGGGGGCCCTGGAGGATTTTTGACATTTGTGCTTTTTTCAGTTTACATATACATATATATCATAAAAACATATTAATGTCTTAAGTCTGATTACACTGTATTCAGCACAAACTGGGCTACAATAATATGTAAGCAAAATATATTTACCTGTTTGTGTTTTTGAGAAAACAACTTTTATGCGTGGTTAGTGAAAAAGTAGACATTAAACAAGTCACTGAAATAAGGCCATAAAACACATACAGAATATTTGTTCACAATACTTTTGAGAACTGGGTGTAGTAGACAAGAGTTTTTTCTACAAAATGATGTGAAAATCATCCTGCTCACGTATTCACAGAAAACAATAAATTGTGTTAACTTTTGTAAGTCATGTTTTGTGTTAAAAAGGCCGTATGCGAGGGAGTGACAATGGCCATGAATATATAGCGATTTGCACCTGAGAAACAAAGGGCATCCGATAATGAGCAGAGGTGGGTAGAGTACCCAAAAACTGTACTCAAGTAAAAGTAAAAGTACTTATAAAAATATTTACTCAAGTAAAAGTAATAGTCTGAATAGTTACTTGAGTAAGAGTAAAAAAGTATAGGGTAAAAAAACTACTCAAGTAGTTAGTTACTGGTTACTTTGGATCATATACTGTATATCTATAGTCTATTTTTATTTAGATAGCCTATGTAGATAAAATTTATGTAATGTGTGTGTGCCGTTCAAAAGATTTTTAATATATTTTTTTTAATGTAATTTATTTCAGTGATGCAAATGAATATATTAGAATGATTTCTGAAGGATCATATGACTTTGAAAACTGGAGTAACGGCTAATGAAAATTTTGATTTGCGTCACTGAATTAAATTATATTTCAAAGTATATTAATTATGTATTATATAACGGAGTAAAAACTCCTCACATGACCACTACCGAACATCTAAATAATGAAACAAATGCACATTGACGGATCTTCTTCTGTCTGTTCTGCAAAATGAAAACAACTGTAGCCTATATTTCTGCAAGCATAAATATTGTGAAAATATCAATATTAATTGTGTCTAGGTAAAGGCATTCCTCCTGGAACAGGCCGCGCGCCGCTGCGCTCAACGCTCTTGATGTTCTTAAACATTCTGTTACAACTCTGAGTGAGAACCGCTTCAGATGACTAAGCGCGTGCGGCACATAGACTGTAAAAAAAGATGGACGACGCGTCTCCACTTCCTTCCACTATAGAGTGGGGGAACTATGATGTCACTTTGTAGGTGAAAACCTGGAAGCGAGTTAGCATTTTAGCACTTCCGGTTCCATCGTCCCAGAGTCTTTGGTTTTTTTGAATGGGATTTTGGTTAAATCCCTTAAATAAGGTCCGTGGTTCACACAAACTCAAGATACTTTCACGTTTTATTCTACGACATAAAACACACCAGTTACACCCCACTCATGATTTTTTTAAGCTGTTACGTTGCTTAAAGACGGTTGCTAACAAGTTGCTAAATGGGACTACAGGCGCTGTCGGAGACATTCAACGTCATCACGCCGAACAGTTTATCAATTTACAGTATTTTCCAGTTGTAGCATAATTTGTAATACAATTAATTTTAGAATAACCAATGAATAGTTTCCCGCATTTTATATTTTTGTTCGACAATGTTTTTTTTTTTTTTGCTTTGCCCCGAAATGCGACACGTCTTTGGATGGAAGAAGCTCGTTTTATCGCTTTCCTACTGATGCGGAGACTCAGGGTTCAAACCATAAGGTAAACTCATATTACGATTATTACAGGTAAACACCACATTTACCGGCTTTACTTGGTGAAATTGAAACTTTAATGATGCATAGTGCTTAAAGCCACGTTAAAATTAAATGTTTACGGCAACATGAAGCTGTTAGAAAGCATACTGACTGAGGATTTCCTAGAAGCAAGGATAAAATAACATTTTGTGTATCCACCCTAAAAAAATGAGAGCTGAAATGTGGTGCTTTGTTTACTAAAATAAGTTTAATCTTACCATATACAAAAACTCGCTCACTCTGCTGTTATTTAAAAGATTAAATACACGGGGATACGTTTTTAATTAAAACTAGTTTAATTAAACTAGTTTAGAACTAGTTTCATGCTAACCGCCGATCCGCATACAAAGTGACGTCATAGTTCCTCCACTCTATAGAAAAGTGAAGCGAATACATCTCAGTATGGCCGCTGCCATCTTGAGTAAATGACGTCATTTGGAGCCCGAGTCTGCGCAGTAGTGTCGTGAGGTGGAGCCGCAGAATCAAACTCCCCCAGACCCAATCAACCATAACGACACGCCCCGTTTTTATAGCATCAAATTACTAGCTAAAATCAAACATATCATAAAAACGAACAATTGAACATATATCAGCGTGATAACAACTACCTTAAATGACCAAAACCATATTTCGGAAAATTGTATTGGAAGTGTAATTTATTTTTTTATTTTGACTGAAGTCCCATTCATTTACATGGAGAGGCGGTTTATGACCTGTACTGCAGCCAGCCACCAGGGAGCGATCAAAGAGCCCGCAGCTTCACTTTTAAGGACGAGTGAGACACACCCGGGGTGCGGCAGGGAACTGAACGAAACATTCAAATTGATTTGCGAACCGATTTACTGGTTTGAACAGAATTGACTCAAAAGAATTAATCGTTCGTGAATGAGCATCGCTCATTGCCCAGAGAAAAGTAGATGGCGTATTTAGAATAAATTGAAGCATTTTTAACTTGTATTGCATTAAGATAAAGTAACGAGAGGAGCGTCACCCACAGTAACGAAGTAAAAGTATGGATTTTTCACTAAAAATGTACTTGAGTAAGAGTACCCTGCTGAAAAAAACAATAGAACCCTACCCAAAAACACAATAGAAAATGTAATAGATTTAATGATTATAATGGGAATTGTATTGGTTTTAATGGAAACTATAATGGTGTCTGCTGGTATGTGATGGATTATATTGGTGGGATGTTAAATCCTATTGGAAAAATGGGTTCTATATCATTTTTTTTTTTTAGCAGGGTAAAAGTACCCATTTTTAAATATACTCTAAAAGTATTAGTTACCCAAAAAATTTACTCAAGTAAATGTAACGAAGTAAATGTAACTCGTTACTACCCACCTCTGATAATGAGCCATCAGTGTGAATGTGACTGTCAGGTAAGAAAGAATGTGAGGAGAATAAAATAATGGGGGTTTTGATTATTTGTATTTTATTTACACAATATTATCAATATATACACAGTGAAGGTCAAAGACACATTAATGAGCACACTGATCTAAACACAGAGACTTGAACAGTCATGCACCTTTGTGCCATTGCTGACAACAGATCCTGTTCAACTGTTGAAACAAGTAAACCGTACCTGCAGTGCTGCTTCTTTCCATGCATTCAAGAAAAAAACAGCCTTACCATCAGTAGTCATGGAGTTTATTTTACCATATTTGTGTAGAATATCAGCCCAATGTAGTTCAACAGCTTCTGATGTTGGTACAGCACTCAGAGAAAAACAGTTTTAAGTGAAGTCTTCAAGGTATCTGGTCACCAAACAAACAAAAAACCACATCTATTAGCATGTTGATATCAGGAACAACTATATTATTTATGTTGAAAAAAAAAACATGATTTTGTAGTCATAAATACAGGCATGCTTTGTATGTATAATATAATACAAAAATATTTTATATTTGAGAAACTGAATTATTAAGCAACACGTTATAAATATCTACATATATTTGCGAGCAGAGTATTTGACTGTAAACATTGGTCTAAATATTCTTAGACTCTAAAATTCATAGTGTTACAGTGTAAACACTTTTATATTGCATTTCAAAAGGTTTCACTTAATTTCATACATTTAGTCAAGAATTATAGTTTGGGAAAAGTCTAACTAGTAATGTGTAAAAGTTATGTCACAATAACAACTAATACAAGTCATAAAAAATTACTTACTCATCAGAATTAAATCCTCCACTAGATCAAGCTGTGCGTCGAGTTCTTCTTCTGAGGTAAATTCTGTCTTATTCTTCACAGTGCATCTTCTTCCAGAAATGAAAAGTATCCTAGATGAACCTGATGAATCTTCACGCTTTGTTTACAGAGGTGATGTGGGCGTTTACATGTTTGCGCTCCGCTGAAAGCGCACCCTGTATATTGTCTTTATTTTACAAAAGCACAATATTTTGTTGATATTGTGAGTGTACACGAATAAAAGTAGACCCTTTACAGATTCGAATGATGTATTACACTTATATGTACGTTCAAAAATGAAGGAGCATTTTAAGTTCTTTTCACTGTTATAAGGAAAAAATGCAAGTGATTACACCAGCGCCATCATTAAAGGAGGTTAAATACTTTTTCCTATCTTCTGCACATGGTATTGATTCCATGCCATTCACATGACTAATAATATATATATATATATATATATATTTTTTTTTTATCAGGTCAACTCTGAATATTGACTGGAAATAAGGCCAAATTAATCAGACTTTGTTGTTACATCAACATGACATATGGGTATCTCTTCACGGAATAACAATGCTGAGGTCAGGAGCTTAAACTTTCACAGCACTTTTACAGCCAGGAAGTTTATAACACAAGATGAAATATGGTTTCTCACTAACTACAGAAGAGATGTTGTGAACATAGAGCATCGGAGTCACAGTGAAGTAATAGTGAGGCAGTAGGACAAATAAACACCAACAGAAGAAGACACTACCACTACAGTTTATTCTGACATGTTGCACATGTCTGGAGTGAGTCAGGAGGTAATAAGTACTTCTGACATTAAAACATTTGCCCTCTTCAAACAGCTTTATATTTTCCCTTTTAATTATCGTCATGTCAAAGAAAACAGTGTCTTGATTTGATGGAGAAATCACAATGTTACTGTGTATCTGTAATCGGTTCTACTTCGCCTCGCTCCGAGCGGGATTCCAACCATGGTCTCCGGTGTGGGAAGCGGGTGCTCTAACAAGGAAGCCAAAGACCACTGCCTCTAGCATCAGTCGCTAGAGCACCTCTTGTGATCAGGGGAGTGAGGTTTACACGCAACAGCTCTTACTGGCCTACGACAGTTACATCTCAACATAACAGACACATTCAGATTCATCCCCAATCATGTAAATTAATACTCACAGAGCTTTTCTGCAGTTCACCACAGCTGGTATCAGTCTCCTTCTACCCTCATCTGATGTGTTGTATTTCTTCAGATCAAACTCATCCAGAACCTCCTCTGATATCTGAAACATGTAGGTGATTGTTGAGCAGTGACCGGGAGAGAGTCGACCGACTGAGCGAGTCTCTGATTTAACAAACTCCTGAATCTCTCTGTACAGAGTCTGATCCTTCATTTCCAGCAGACAGAGAAACAGATTGATGCATCTGTCAGCTGAGAGACCTTCATCAGCCTTGAGTTTGTCTTTAATGCACTGTGTGATTCTCTCGATGGTTTCTGAGCTGTTCACTGTGTGTGTCAGTAGATCCTGTAAGAGTCTCTGATTGGACTCCAGTGAGATGCCCAGCAGGAACCGCAAGAAAAGATCCAGGTGTCCATTTTTACTCTGTAAGGATTTTTCAGTTGCTGTTTGTAGTAGATCATACAGAGGGATTTTCTTTAACCTGAACCACAAAGCCAGAAAAAACTTCAATGACTTCATGTTCTTGACTACATGGCAGTAAAACAGATAGAAAGCAGCTAGAAACTCCTGAAAGCTCAGATGAATGAAGCAGTAGACTTTCCTTTGATGAATCACAGATTCCTCCTTAAAGATCTCAGTGCAAATCCCAGAATACACCGCAGCATCAGTGACATCTATGCCGCTCTCAATCAGGTCCTCTTTATAGAACATCACATTGCCCTTCATCAGCTGTTTGAAAGCCAGTTCAGCAAGTTTCACAATAACTTTCCTGTTGGACTTCAGGGGTTTCTCTGGATTTTTCTCATCATACTTCTGATTCCTCATGTTGATCTGAGTCAGCAGGAAGTGGATGTACATTTCAGTCAGAGTTTGAGGGATTTCTGCACTGCTATCTTGTTTCAGGAGGTTCTGAAGCACAGTGGCTGAGATCCAGCAGAAGACGGGGATGTGACACATGATGTGGAGGCTTCTTGATCTTCTAATGTGTGAGATGATTCTGCTGGCTTGATGCTCATCACTGATTCTCTTCCTGAAATATTCCTCCTTCTGAGGCTCATTGAATCCCTGAATTTCTGTCACACGGTTGATGTATTCTGAGGGGATCTGATTGGCTGCTGCTGGTCTGGAGGTGATCCAGATGAGAGCAGAGGGAAGCAGGTCTCCTCTGATGAGGTTTGACATCAACACACCCACTGATGAAGATTCATTCACATCACAAACCTTCTCATCATCTGTAAACATCAGTGTGATTCTGCTTTCATCCAGACCATCAAAGATGAACACAACTTTACACTCCTCATAAATCTTTGAGTCCAGATCTTGAAGTTCAGGATGAAAGTCCAGCAGAAGTCTGTGAAGACTGTACTGATGATCTTTAATCAAGTTCAGTTCTCGAAATGGAAGCACAAACATATAATCTACATCCTGATTGGCTTTTCCCTCGGTCCAGTCCAGAATGAACTTCTGCACAGAGACGGTTTTTCCAATTCCAGCGATACCTTTAGTAAGAACAGTCTTGATTTTGTCTTTCTCCTCATGTCCTGGTTGATGTAAGGGTTTAAAGATGTCATTGCAGTAGATTGGAGTGTCTTGTGTTCTGGTTGTTTTCTCTATCTGTAAAACCTCATGTTCTTCATTCACACCTTCACTCTCTCCCTCTATGATGTAGAGCTGTGTGTAGATCCTGTTCAGGAGGGTTTGATTCTTTTCTAGTTTGATTCCTTCAAATAATCTCTCATACTTGTTCTTCATACTGGTTTTGTGTTGGTCTTTGATTCTCTGCAAGACATCATTCACTGTTTGGAGATAATTGTGCTGCATGTGATCAGTCTCCTCCAGCAGCGTATCTCTCGTCAGGGCTGCTGGTTTGACAGGCTGCTTGCTAAACGAATAAAGTAAAAATAAATACAATAAAGGTCAAATCTAAATTTCTTAATTTTGCAGTAAGACTTTTTTTTTATAATCACCCTAAACTATGTAAATGTCCCCAGCCTACGTGGTTGTCTTAAAGGTAAATATAACCCAATACTATAATTAAAAAAATAATAATAAAAAAATCAACTCAATTCATCATCACTTCAATGTTTTCACCACAATATCTCATGTATCTTGTTTTAGTTGAAAGAATATATAATTGAAAGTTTCACTGCAGGAGTTGAATCGTATTCATATTCACTCAGGGTCAGAAGTCACTGCTCCATCGTTAATATTAGGGGGGCTTCCAATGGATTCGTTACTCTTCATAGACACACAGCTGGGTTCTGGACAGCCTGCTTTATGTTTCTGAACAGCACCCTCCTCCTCTGCAAAGACACATGGTAAAACACCTAGAACGCAAGACACTCCAAACTATTGTAATGACATCTTTAAACCCTTACATGAACTAAAATGTGACAGGAACAATAAAACAAGACAGTTCTTACTAAAGAAATGGCTGGAATCACTAATATTAGGGGGGCTGCCAATGGACTCAAAGCTCTTCATAGACACAAGACCATATTTTAGAGATGCTGCTTTATATGTCTGAACAGTACCCTCCTCTTCTACAAAGACATGGAGAAAACAACAGTCAGAACACTCCAATCTACTGCAATCTTTAAACCCTTATTTGACCCAGAATGTAAGGAAGACATAATCAAGCTTTTCTTACTAAAGGCATTGCTGGAATTGGAATCACTAATATTAGGGGGGCTGCCAATGGACTCGAAGCTCTTCATAGACTCAAGGCAGGGTTTTGGAGATACTGCTTTATTTGTCCGAACAGCACCCCCCTCTTCTCTTCTCTCATTGACACTCATTGTAGAGGCAACAGTCCAGGAACTCACAAAACAAGATTATGTAACAAATTACTTAAGATATATGCAAGGAATATTAAAAACATGTAACTCTTTGGTGCCCTATAAAGTGTATTGTTAACTTGTAACAGTAATAAACACACAAATACACACACACTCAAACAACTATCCTTTCTGTAAAAACATACAGAAAAGAGCTGAGTGTTATGGTTCTGTTTATTTAGAAACAGATTTTATATCTGTAAGCAAAAAAATATTTTAATAATTACCTGTGAAAACCAGATGCCTTTTTCAGTGCAACAAAACTCCAAGTTCAATACTTGGAAACACTGCTGCTAGAAGACATTTTGATATTCTTAAATCTTAAATTCGAATGTGAAACATTCTATTTGGATACATTTTCACAGCATAATTCTGTTATATTTCTGTATTAATACAAAAGGCACTCACTTAAAATAGATTAATACACATGAAAATACACTGACATTACAGTAGTCAATTAAAAAAACAAAAAAACATCAATGTGCAGATTCAAACAGTACATGAATATGAATCCAGCAATGTGTTTTTTCAAACCTACCTCTCTCCAATCATTGATGAACCGAAAATCATTCCATTAACCTCCAGAAAGCAGCATTTCAACTGAAAGCTGATCACATTATTAACAAACACATTTCTCTTGTGATTTTCTTTGCTTTTTTCTTTCATATATGGACTCTGAACAGATTTATATTTTTACAAGCTGCTCAGTTAAAATTTAACCATAAGATACAGACAGAAGTGTGAAGTTAATGTTGGGCCATTTAGCTATAATATAACCAAGACTGAGCAAAGAACTAATTCAATTATGATTAAATATTGAAATAAAGAAAATCAGATAACCCTAGGACCCAACAAACAACCAACAAACATTAACACTTTCAAGACGCATCAGAAAATCAAATCAAGAAATCAAATCCATCTTGACAGATTCTACACAGTCACATATAATGCCCTAAACAAAACAAAACAAATATTATATTCATTTATTAATATCCTATTTACAGGCTTTTTTCCTGGCCAATACGGAACGGAAATGGACTGAATGGTGACCATATCAATACTAATGTAGAATACTATTAAATAATAATAACAAAAAAATTATGTTTTACATCAAAAACTGAATACATGAATAGCTGTATGTTCATAAATCCACATTATGAATGTCAGAGTTTTGCTTCATAGATTATTTTTTTTTAATAAGCAAGAGAAACACATGCATAGCTGTGCAGGCTATATACAAGTGACTCTCAATAAATTAGAATGTTGTGGAAGAAGTTAATTTATTTCAGTGATTCAACTCAAATTGTGAAACTTGTGTATTAAACAAATTCAGTGCACACAGACTGAAGTAGTTTAAGTCTTTGGTTCTTTTAATTGTGATGATTTTTGCTCACATTTAACAAAAACCCACCAATTCACTATTTCAACAAATTAGAATATGGTGACGTGCCAATCAGCTAATCAACTCAAAACACCTGCAAAGGTTTCCTGAGCCTTCAAAATGGTCTCTCAGTTTGGTTCACTAGGCTACACAATCATGGGGAAGACTGCTGATCTGACAGTTGTCCAGAAGACAATCACTGACACCCTTCACAAGGAGGGTAAGCCACAAACATTTATTGCCAAAGAAGCTGGCTGTTCACAGAGTGCTGTATCCAAGTATGTTAACAGAAAGTTGAGTGGAAGGAAAAAGTGTGGAAGAAAAAGATGCACAACCAACCGAGAGAACCGCAGCCTTATGAGGATTGTCAAGCAAAATCGATTCAAGAATCTGGGTGAACTTCACAAGGAATGGACTGAGGCTGGGGTCAAGGCATCAAGAGCCACCACACACAGACGTGTCGAGGAATTTGGCTACAGTTGTCGTATTCCTCTTGTTAAGCCACTCCTGAACCACAGACAACGTCAGAGGCGTCTTACCTGGGCTAAGGAGAAGAAGAACTGGACTGTTGCCCAGTGGTCCAAAGTCCTCTTTTCAGATGAGAGCAAGTTTTGTAGAAGCTCATAGCCCAAGTTGCTTGAAGTCCAGTGTTAAGTTTCCACAGTCTGTGATGATTTGGGGTGCAATGTCATCTGCTGGTGTTGGTCCATTGTGTTTTTTGAAAACCAAAGTCACTGCACCCATTTACCAAGAAATTTTGGAGCACTTCATGCTTCCTTCTGCTGACCAGCTTTTTAAAGATGCTGATTTAATTTTCCAGCAGGATTTGGCACCTGCCCACACTGCCAAAAGCACCAAAAGTTGGTTAAATGACCATGGTGTTGGTGTGCTTGACTGGCCAGCAAACTCACCAGATCTGAACCCCACAGAGAATCTATGGAGTATTGTCAAGAGGAAAATGAGAAACAAGAGACCAAAAAATGCAGATGAGCTGAAGGCCACTGTCAAAGAAACCTGGGCTTCCATACCACCTCAGCAGTGCCACAAACTGATCACCTCCATGCCACGCCGAATTGAGGCAGTAATTAAAGCAAAAGGAGCCCCTACCAAGTATTGAGTACATATACAGTAAATGAACATACTTTCCAGAAGGCCAACAATTCTCTAAAAATGTTTTTTTATTGGTCTTATGAAGTATTCTAATTTGTTGAGATAGTGAATTGGTGGGTTTTTGTTAAATGTGAGCCAAAATCATCACAATTAAAAGAACCAAAGACTTAAACTACTTCAGTCTGTGTGCATTGAATTTATTTAATACACAAGTTTCACAATTTGAGTTGAATTACTGAAATAAATTAACTTTTCCACGACATTCTAATTTATTGAGATGCACCTGTATACAGTATAGTCTATGCATCTGTTTTGGCACCATTTTGTACTTTCACCTGTTTTATAGCACTAGTAATCTTTCGATTATGTTAATAAATGTTTGACGAATTAACCTAATTCTGTCAGACATAAATTTGCTAATAAGACAGACAAGCATAATTAAGACCATAAGATCAACAAAGCCAAAGCAACACATTTTCTATTTGTAGTGCCTATTATACACATACACATAAATATATATAAATGCAAAACCTAATAATAGTAATTATGTCTAAAAACACTCCCATACGCAGGCCATACGCATCAGGCCAAAACGTTTCTGATGTCATGGCGCGATAGCCCGCGCTGTGTTTGTTAATGCTGTGCATTAACGACGCCGCCAACTTGCATATTTACTTTAAATCACTGATGTTACCTACAGGTAGCCTATTCATGGTTCGACATTGGTGACATTGTTATTCATTAAAAAAAAAGAAAAATGTATGCATAGTGTATGATCTAGTTTAGTTTCATGAGGGAGCTGCAGGGGGTCTATGGGCTAATGAAAAGCTAATAAGTATTTTAAAAATGTAGCCTAAAATTAAATGAAATAATTAAAAAAATTAATACAACAACTAAAAACTATAAAATAACATAGCCCTATACTTAATATAAAATATAAAGTATAGCCTATTATTTTGTAAATCTGCATGTCATGTGAGCATTAAACAATATCAGAAAACCATGAATGTCTGAATTTCTTTGTTAAATTATTGAAATGTACAGTACCTTAAAACCTTGGGGGATACTTAAATTAAATATTTTAACTGACAGGGTTTGGATTTTATTTTATTTAGTTTTATTTTATTTTGTGTGTGTGTGTGTAATATTCAGAATAACAATCTGTGCTTTTAATCCATGAAAATGCTTAATAGCACATTCAAGCCTTTGATGTGTTACAACATTTTATTCGTCAGTGATTTATTTTACTATGAAACAGTTTTTTAATGTTTATTTTTGAAGTAACTTTGTTAAAAGATATGAGGATTTAAAAAAAAAAAGAAAAAAAAAGCTAATCCAGATTAGAAATTCTAATTTAGAATGTTGAGCAAGAAGTTCTCAACTATGATGTCACAAAGATTCTTAAATTCTCATCAGCACTGGCTCTTCACAGAGTTCACTAAACATCAGATCACTTCAGTCAGAGTTTGATCAGTTTGAGCTGAAGTAGGATTGCTGTGATTTTGAGCTAGAGGACATGGAGCACAAAATAAGTGACGCAGCTTTTAACGTGTTTGATGAAGTTCGCTTACAGGGCGAACACACCGACGTCATCATCAAGGCTCAGGACACATATTTTAAAGTGCACAAGATCATCCTTTGTGGCTGCAGCCCTTATTTTAGGTGAGGACAGACATTTCACAATGCTTTATATATAAGTATCATTCTCAGAAAAGTGTTTCATCTTTAAATTTGCTCCACAGGACGCTTTTCTCCACTCAGTGGACCAACATGGAGGAACAATCCTATGATATTCCAGGAATGTCCTCAGACACCATGTCTCTTATTATTCAATACGCATACGCAAGACCAGTCCTCATTACTGAAGGGAATGTGCCAGAGCTCTTAGCATCTGCTGATCAGTTTTTAATCTCAGATCTATTAGATGCCTGCTGCCAGTTTCTGGAGGCAAACTTATGCCCAGAGAACTGCATTGGCACCTGCATGTTAACAGAATGTTTCCCTTCCTGCTCAATGCTCCATCAGAAAGCAAGGCTTTACGTCCTGCAGCACTTTGAGGAGGTGCTGCAAGTATCTGTGGAGTTCCTGGAACTCCCGCTGGGACATCTAGAGGAGATGATTGCTCAGGATGAGCTGAACGTTAAACAGGAGGAGATGGTTTTTGAGGCCATCGTTCGCTGGATTGGTCGTGCGCCTGAAAACAGGAGAAACCACATTGCTGTGCTTCTTTCAAAGGCAATACAGAGATATAAATTCATCATGTTAATCATAGTTTTCTCTTCCTCCACCATTGTTATTTTTGCCAATCAAATAATAATCAATAAACTTTACAATAATTATTTACATATCAAAATACAGTATAACACATGGCTGAGATATACAACAAAAGAAAAATGTTATGAAATCATCATTAAAACTTTGCTAGACCTTGTGCATTATGCTTTACTATTTTTTAAACCAAGACCCCAAGACCAAAGCCCATTTTATGTTCATGTATATAGTTTTTCCCATAGTTAGACAGAGATTATAAAGGCCACATTTGGTTTTAACTCTTCATTCACTTTGCTCCAGGTTCGAATGGGGTTGATGTCACCAGACTACTTCATGACTGACGTCAGAAACAATGCATTGGTGTTGGAGAGCGAAGCATGTTCGGACATTGTTATCAATGCAATGAAGGTCATTTTTGACCTCCACATGGAGGAACCCGCCAGCTCAGAGCTCGTAAATCAACTGACACGCCCACGTTTGCCCTATGAGATCCTATTGGCCATCGGAGGGTGGAGCATAAGCAATCCCACCAATGAGATCGAGGCATATGATGCAAGGGCAGACTGTTGGGTCAACGTGACTCAAGAGAATGAGTTTCCCAGAGCCTATCATGGCTCAGTGGTCCTGGATGGGTACGTCTACTGCCTTGGTGGCTTTGACAGCGAGAATTATTTCAGCAGCGTGAAGAAATTCAGTCCCATCACTCAAACTTGGCAAGAGGTGAGCATTGTTTCTCATCAGAGTATCAGTTAGTTTGATTTTATTATTGTGACTATGAATGGTGTATGTGTTTGGGCTGAATGGGGTTGGGAATAAAGTGCTATTGTCCACCTTTTTCTTCAACGCGGAAGTAAGCCTATGGGTGAGACTTCCGGTTCATTAGCTGCTATACATAAATAACGAGAAGAATAACAACGTACAGTAAACGGTAAAACTGTTTGCACTACAAACCAGTGTGTTCAGAATTAAGATAATACATTAAAATAATATGATAAGACACTCATTTTCAATATAAAGCAGCAAAACGAACTGTTTTTTACAGCTAAAAATAGCTGGACGCAGATGAGACCGGAAGCTCAACCTATAGAATTTACAAATGGCCGCGCCCATTTTTACGCCAAGAAAAAGGTGGATACTTGGGCGTCCTTTTAAAATCTAGTAAGTCGCCTACCTAGACATAATTTCTGAGCATTATGGGTGCATTTGAACACCAAATAAGTTTAGGTTAGCAGCACACTAGGATTTGAAGAACAGCCAAAAATGAATGTGATGGTACCATGGTATCAGATGGTAATGCTATAGTACTTTGATACACTTGGTTAACATATTTATATGGTATTCAATTGGTAATGTAAGGGACTTTAAGGATGTCTGACAAAGTATGGTAATACCATGCTACATTTTCAAAAGAAATCTTGGTATTACCAAAATATAATGTCCAAAAAATACTTTTTTGTGTGTTCAAACAACTATTGTAACTTAATTTTGTTCATTTCAGCTAGTTGCCAAGGCATGATTTGTCATTTTAATTTACTTAATGTACTAAAAAAAACACAACTAATAAAAAAATTATGAAATAAAAATGATTTAAAACTGCACACAAAAGGACAAAAACACAACAAAATTATACTAAAACTAAAATTTAAAAATGAAAATGGAACATAAAAACTATTTCAATCATTGATAATAATAATAAAAAAAAAAAAAAAAAAAACTGTAATAGTGTCTTAATACTAAAATAACTGATTTGGAGTAAAGACATGGCTTTTTAAATAACAGTGCTATCAAAACATGAGCTGCATTTCAGAATCTGGCGAGCTGCCTAACTAGACAGTATTGCCCAATGATGCTGTTTATATAGGCAACATCCTTTGTTTTGATCACAGTCATGATATGTAGGAAAAATAACCAGTCAAATAATGTGTGGATAACAGGTGGCTCCCATGTATGAGCGGCGATGTTATGTTAGCGTTGCTGTCCTGGACGGTCTCATTTATGCCATTGGAGGTTTTAATGGATACGGACGGCTAAAAACAGCAGAACGCTACAATACAAACACCAACCAGTGGACAATGATGGCACCCATGAATGAACGGAGGAGTGACGCAAGCGCCACCTCACTGCAGGGCAAGGTAAGCACATTTACTCATGTCCCTACAGTCTACTGTTTAGAATAGGTATTGTAGAAAACATGTCAGACACTGTCAGTGTGTCATACTGTATTTGTGTGCGTTTGTCAGGTTTATATCTGTGGTGGTTTTACTGGGGTCGAGTGTCTCTTCTCAGCTGAGAGCTTTAACCCTGAAATGAACCAGTGGAGCCTCATCGCTCCCATGAGAAGCCGCCGCAGTGGTGTTGGTGTGATCACTTATGGAAATCTAGTTTATGCAGTGAGTACCACTGTTATTTTTGTATCAATGACTATACTATTATAATTTTTTTAATTTGTTTTTACATTTTTTATTTTATTTGTTTTAATTTTAATTTTAGTTAACTTCTTTGTAGTTTTTTTTGCATCATTTTTATTATTTTTATTTTTAAATGTCTACAAAGTTGATTATATATCATATATATTTTATTTTATTTTAGCTACTTAAATGAAATGAAAATGTTGCCTTGGTAGTTAGCTGAAATAAAAGTTTATTTTGTCTCAAGTATTGTTTTTGTTTTTTGTTGTTGTTTTTTTTTTTTGGTTTAGTTTAGTTTATAATAACCCTGGCAAGTATTATAAACACGTGCAGAAATTAACATTCAGTTAATGTTTAATCTATTTCAAGGTTTTAGTTTTTAGTTTTAATTGGTTTAATTGAATTAAGTTTTGTTTTGTTAGTTTATAATAACCCTGCTGAGTATTATACACACATAAAAACATGGTGTTCGAAGATGGCAACTTAAACTAAATGAAAATATTGCTTTTAAAAGTTATAATGTATTTCAATTAACTTGATTTGAAGTAATGCAAATGTTTTTTTAATGGTTTTAATTTTGTTATAATAACACGCAAGTATTATACACCTGTACAGAACTATGAAAATACAAAATATGGTGTTTAAATGTCTCACAATATCGACTTTTCAAACATGGATACTCAAAAATGTATGCATGGGTGCGAAAGATTTTATATTAACAGATAAATGCACATTTATGTTTCGAGGTCGGTGGTTTTGATGGGGCCGCTCGTTTGCGAAGTGCCGAGGCCTACAACCCTCTTAATGACACCTGGCATGATGTACGGTCTATGATAAACCCACGCAGCAACTTCGGCATTGAGGTGAGACAAAGACATCTGATGTGAATTCTGCTGGAATTGCTGTTTTTGAAGCTTCTCATTGGTACATTCTGAACATGATACATATAGTTATTTAATTGGCTAAACTGCAGGTGGTGGACGATCAGCTGGTTGTTGTCGGGGGGTTTAATGGTGTCGGCACCTGCCGGGATGTGGAGAGTTACGACCGGATGACGAATGAATGGTAACATTCACAAACAATGCAGCTCACTGATCATTTCACACTGCATGATATTATGCCTACAAGTTAATAATGACCTAATTGTGCAAAAAAAAAAAAAAAACAGCAACAAGAAAAAATGTTTTCAAAAGGTTGAATTTATTAAACGGAGAGTTTTGATTGTTACTAAATGCCCATTTTTCCTTCATAATGTGATATAATTCTGAGACAAATGGGATGTTAAATCAGAAAAAAATGGACAGGAGTTGATTTTATCTGTGTAGAATTGACTGGCTCTTGAAAAGTGTCTTTATGCAACTTTATCTACCTTTTTCCGCAAAGGGATGAAGTCTGCAGCATGAGCATTTCCCGCAGTGCTGTGAGCTGCTGTGTGATATCTGGGTTATCTGATGTCACACAGTACGTGGTGGATCGAGACTCTTTAGAGACATCAGAAGACGAGTCTGACGGTGACTGATCGAACGAGAATGCACACTGAAACGTCCTGAAGAAACATCACGGCAGAAGTGACATGCAATATGATATGAGTAAATGCAGTTAAAAAAAAAAAAAAACGTGTCGGACTGTGCACTTTAAACTTAAGGAATAGTTTCTTCATTGGAACAGTTTTGGAGAAATGTAGCATTGCATCACTTGCTCAGCAATGGATGCTCTGTAGTGAATGGGTGCCGTCAGAATGAGAGTCCAAACAGCTGATAAAAACATCACAATAATCCACACCACTCCAGTCTATCAGTTAACATCTTGTGCCATCATTAAGGATTCTGGCCTAAATGCTGATTTCATAATCCATAATAACGCTTCCTCTGACGGCACCCATTCACTGCAGAGGATCCATTGGTGAGCAAGTCATGTAAAGCTAAATTTCTCCAAATCTGTTTCGATGAAGAGACAAACTCATTGACATCTCGGACTGAGAGTGTATACATATGTTCACAATGAACTATTTTTTACAATCAGGGATGCTGTGGTTTAGTGGTTAAAGATCAGAGTTGATCTTCAAAACCAGCAAGGGGTATTTTCGAAATAGCAAAAATGCAACAACAAATGTCTTGTTTACTCAGTAAACAGTCCAAAAACTTTCTCTTAAAGCTTTCATTAATAGGATTGTAAGTTGACCGACAAGTTTCAATCTTAACTTATTTTAAACATATATGTTTATGAATTCTATGGCAGCCTGTTTCCACCACAGAATAAATAAATGGCTTCTTATCTTTGACTTTTTAATTACAAGAAAAATGTCAGAAATGTGAAATAAAAAATTGCAGTTTTTAATTGATTTATTTTTATTCATCCTATGTTTATAAACAGGCTTCCATGGGAATTCTTTCACTGCTTCTGATCATTTCTTGTTGAATCTGTCAGTATTTGCTGTGTTGTGGACGGAATATGTTATTAGGTGGAAAATATGTGCTGACATTAAAGTATCTCAATATAATTTATTTAACAAAAGTATGGTACTGAATATCTGTATTAAATGTGAATTTTGGGTCTGACAGTTTTCTTGCACATTATTTTGTCTAAATATATTTTGCAGCTTCATTCTCGACTTCTGAAAATGTCTTAAAAAGAGCTCATTTCATTTAGTGATCTATAAAATACTGCAGAAATTATAACGTGTGACATTTCTCCACTCTTCACTACAATATAGATTTACTTTATCCACTTACAGCATTTGAAATCAAATACACGTGTCAGAGAAAAACAACATTATTTTACAGCAGATTTTTGCTGTTTTAACTGATATAAGTCCAGGGTTTCATGTAAAATATGACACTGATGCCAAAACCTTCAGACATGGTATGGGTGATAATTTATTCATTTTTCTTTGAATAATTAGGTAAAACATTTAATAAAATCAATATCAATAAGACTTGCCATCTATCATACATTTTTGATTCCCTGTCAGTCATACAACATATTAGATGGTTTAATATATAAGATTCAATTAACATAATTTAATTACTGACACAAAGTGTAAAGCTCTTTATTCTCCACTAAAGTATTGACAACAGTGTAAAGAACTTCAAAACACAAGTATAAAGCACTTAAACTAAAATTATAATTCATAAGGTCTGAATGCCCGAAACAAATGCCCTGTATCCATGTGAAACAACAACAGATCAAACATAAAATGACAAATAATACCAGAATAAATCAAGAATCAAAACTTATATATTCATATTCAACAACTTGATCTGCATTAGAAAATCAACGCTGTCTGTAATATCACACTGTGAAAAATCACTTGAGCTGAGCACTTCACCACCATCAGCGAGCAAGAGACGCTATTCTACTGATTATGAAACATGTGCAACGCTTAATTCAACCACTAAAGCAAATACTCCGACACAACTGACACTGCCATATCGACAAAGACGACGTGAGGGTGCATTTTAAAGGCCAATGGCACGAAAATGCAAAAGGCGATGTGTTTTCAATCCAAACAGACAGCAGAAATAAAGTGCACTCACAAAATCCTGATATTCTACAGCACATAAACACACTTTAAACATTTATCATGCATGACAATGCCAGTGACAACACTGAGGTGAACGTTAGAAAGAGAACAGCTCTATGGGGTCTCGCATGCCACACGCACAAGTACAAACAACGGCGTACGGGAAAGATTTCCTCATGGTGAAGTAAAGGGATAGAGAAATGCCTTTATCCATATTAATATTCTATACCCTTCTGTTTTCTCAAATGCAATGCAAGTTGCATTTGAACTTTCTAAGAAACGGCTTGTATTTGAGCTAGTATCACTACAGTAATGTTCAACCAGATTGTCACACACACATACGATACGGTAAGAAATTAAACTAGATATGATGCCACAGTATTTTTCTGGGACACATCACTTCAGGTCCCCGCTATCACCCTGGATGGTCTTCTTGATACGCAGCAACATGGTGGTCTGCCACTGGTCGAGACGGGAGATCGAATCAAACTCCTTCACCTGGAGAATTAAACACAAGATTTAGAGATGCAATGTCAAAATAGTAAAATATGTGAGCTGCATTTGATTTGTTTTCTACACATTTGTATAGTGATTTTGTGACATATGTTCCAGAGTTATTAGCTCAAATTAAACCCTAAAAAAAAAAAACTTGAAATAAATAAACATTAATTGAAATGAAACAAATTTAACTTTAGCTCATTTTAATTTAGTTCAACTTCTACTAAAATAACTAAAAATAAAATAAAATTAATTTAAATATATATATATATATATATAGACATTTAAAACTGAAACTAATAAAAATGTCAAAAGCACAAACAAAATTATAAAAATTTAAAAAATTACAATAAGAAAAAATATAAACATTTATTCAAATGATTAATAAAAACTATTTACAATTAAAAATTAAACTAACTAATTAGTAAACACAACAGCAACAATGTAAAAGGTAAGACACAATATCATTATCACCTAAAATGTATTCAAGAGTTAGAGATGAATTTTTATAGAAACATTTGTTTTTTTGTAATTGGACTTTTGATTGAAAACCTCACTTTCTGAGATATAATATGTGACAACTAGCCCCGGTCTCCCTTATACAGCGTGATCATCCAAAGCACTGTTCATTTGAAACTTAATAAACTTACGGCTTCAGTGAACGCCTCGCTGTTCTGCTCCTCATGAGCCTCCAATAGTTTCTGTACGGAAAAACAAAACTATCAGTGCAAATGTGACAACCACATTACTGCACTTAGTATGTACTGCTCAATATAGTATGAATACTGCCTTATACCGTTTATATTTACCATTGCTAATCAAAGTAATCAAATGCACTTACTTTCAACAGCTTACACTCTCTTGAATCAGAAAATGCTGGAAACATCCCTTCATACTTTTCAATGGCAAGCTGAAAGAAAACAAACACAGAACATTCACATCAGATGAGCTGTTATATGTCAGCAGAAACTACTGAATTTATCATGTCCGTCTGGGAGCAGCACATTTCTACAATGGAATTGGTAACTAAAAATATTTGCTGCATTAACGCCACTAGGTGTCAGTGCAAGACAAGACAACCCAGTTAAAAGCTACTGACCTTTGCGTTTAATTCATCCACTATGAAGTGGCAGAGAGCTCCTTTCCAGAAGTACTCTTTAGCGTTGTATTTCAGCAGAGGGTTGTCCATCGTGCTGGTTGCAACCTGAATGTGAAGAGACCTTTAACTTTCATTCCCTCTGTGATCATTTACAGAGAGGACAAGATATGATTAGATTTACTTTTGGTTAATAAGCCACTTCATTACCTGCCGCTGCAACCCCTAATCTATGGTGTAAACTCTTATAGAACCTTTAAAATCCATTATTAAATGTAATAAATTTAAAAGGAAGCTACAAATTTTTGTTATAATTATACAGTAAAAAAATATTTGGAAAATATTTTGTTTCTGTTCCATTGCATTACTGCATTTTTGTTCCTACTCACTATAGTATTGTGCTGTTAGATTAATTATTTATTTATTTTATTTTTATTTTACAGGGTTATTATAGTAACCAAAACCATTTTTTTTTTTTTTGTTAAATAAACGTTAATTGAAATACTTGATGTACTAAAATAACTACATTTAAAACAAAAATTCTAATGAAAAGAGAAAAAAAATTATAAATAAAAGTAATTCAAATAATTAATGTAGTATGTCAAAAATACTAAAATAGCACTGTTTAATATACTATTTATTTTATTTTATTGCATTTTTAATCAAAATAAATAAGTAATAATAAAAGAAAGGTTGAGTGTGTCCCACTAACCTGCTCAAAGATCTCGATGGCTTTGGGATACAGCTCGAGCTGAGCGCTGTACGAGCCCACCTTCAGCAGACACTTATTAGCAGAGCTTAACGAGAACACATAAAGCAATACAAATGAGCTTCTACAACCCACAATAAAAGGAAATGGAAGATAATTAGGAATATTGAATGGTATACACAGACATGCAATGAATATACAAACCTGTTTGACTCTTCGCCTTTGTAATAGTCCGCGGCCTGCTCGTAATGGGCGATGGCCTAAAACAACATCACAGCCCAGTTACAGTGACATCCAATAGCTCTTTTGGAGAATGACACATAAAATGGCGTCTAATAGATGTTTAAAGGCAAACGGCACCTTTTCAATATCCACTAGCTCAGATTCATAGATCTCTGCAATAGTCATGTGATGCTTTGCAGCGATCGTGAACCTTCCCTGTCAATCACACACACAAATGAGAGATTAAATGTTATGTAACATTTACATACTGTATTTAGTAAACAGGCACATTCAGGTTAACAAACCATATTTCATAATATGCATTAATTTTATGCATCAATATGTACATTTATACATGAAAGCAAAATCCTAGCCTCTTACCATGTCTGTGTAAATATCGATGGCTGCGTTTAAACAGTTGATAGCCTCTGTGTGATTCATTCAAACAGAAGGAAACATAATATCAGCAGTGAGTCAAACGTAATGCTTACAAAACAGCTCATCAGGAGGTCATCTTTACCCATAACCTCATTCAATCAATTATTGTCATGGCAGAACAAAATATCAGCACCCTTGGTAAATATAATCAAAGAAGGCTGTGAAAATTAATCTGCATTGTTAATCATTTTGATCTTTTATTTTAAAAATTCACAAAAATCTAACCTTTCATTGGAGAATAAGAATTTTAAATGGAGGGAAATATCATTATGAAATAAATGTTTTTCTCTAATACACATTGGACACAATTAACGGCACCCTTTTATTCAATACTTTTTGAAACCTCCATTTGCCAGTTTAACAGCTCTAAATGTTCTCCTATAATGCCTGATGAGGTTAGAGACACCTGACAAGAGATCAGAGACCATTCCTTCATCCAGAATCACTCCAGACCCTTTAGATTCACAGCTCCATGCTGGTGCTTCTTCTCTTCAGTTCACTCATTTTCTACAGGGTTCAGGTCAGAGGACTGGAATGGCCAGCAGAAGCTTGGTTTTGTGCTCAGGGACCCATTTTTGTGTTGTTTTTGAGGTTTGTGTTTGGATTATTGTACGGTTGGAAGATCCAAACATGGCCCATTATAAGATTTCTAACAGAGTCAGTCACTTATTGATTTTTTATCTGTTGGTATTTGATAGAATCCATGATGCCATGTGTCTAAACAAGATGTCCAGGACCTCCAGCAGAAATATAGGCCCACAACATCAAAAATACAGCAGTATATTTCATTGTACACATGGGGTACTTTTTATCCCTGTGTTCACCAAACCCGTTTTCGTTTTACTTTTAGTTCGAATTTTAATCATTTTGTTATGTATTTCAGTCATTTTATTAGTGTTTTTAATCTATAAAAACAAATTACTTCAAATCTCATCTAAATCCGTCTATATAGTATTTATTCATTTGTATTTCAGTTAGTTATGTTAGTACTGCAACACTGTAAAAAATGGCTTTTAAAAGCTGTAAATAAAGCAAAGATTATTTGGAGAAACTTTTACATAAAATACTTTTTCAGTTGTTCTGCTTTATGTTTAAAATGCTTCATGTTTTCCTTTCTGTTTTGTAATTGTTTGTGAAATTTACTAGCAAAAAAAATAATAAAATAGATGCCTCTGCAAGGTTTTTTAGTTTTTTTAAAAAAAAATGTAATTTTTTTATTATTGCATTTAACGTTTATTTTATTTTATTTTTTTAAATAGTTTTACTTTTAGTTAATAATAATAATAACCCTGATTAAAACACAAAAATGTATCACATTGTTATTGCTTTTTTTTTCTTTTTTTTTTTTGCAGTGATTAAAGAAACTCTCCCACCTTGAGGATCTGCCTTCTTATAAGCATTTCCAGCATCAACGAAGCTGGTGGCAGAGTCCAGTTTGTTCTGCATCTGCATGTGAAGTCTTGCAGCTTGGCAGAAAGCACTGCCTGCAGCTACAGCAACAAAATACATCAATCTTTAGATCAATGACAGTAATGACACAGAAGCAGGGCGAATGCTTAAAATAGATTAAATACAAATCAAAGCACAATGATGACAATAAAAGTGTAATGCAGTTAGATCACTAAAATGTACTGAGTTTAAGGACAAATATGGCCAGTGACACTTTGATCTTTTGAATGATGTTTTCAACTTAACGTGTTGTAACAGTGCAACTGCATAACTAAATATTAAGCATTAAATAAAGCATTCTAGCGTGTTACATATAAACATGAATTGATTACGCGTACCACTCCAGTTTTTGGCCATCTTGAACATGTTGGCAGCTCTGGCATACATTTCACATGCATCCTCAACCTTATGATTTCCCCTGTGAAAACATCAAAATTTCTGATTGAATGATTTAATGCAATTTCAAAATCAATATAGTGCAATAACAAGCCCCTGTGCATAAAATACAGAGCAGTTACATTGCATTGTGCATGTCGCATCACGGAAATATTTGACATTGGAGATACTGAGAAACGCATGGATGGATTCGGGCTCTATATACTAATTTTTATACGTTGTATGCTAAAGAATAGACACATAATAGAATATTTACACGATATAGACATATGCTATTTGAAAATACTACAGGACATTGGATGTCTTTGAATGTCAGATCGTGACCAGCATCACTGCTGTCTCACCCGAACATCCCTCCGAGAAATGAACCCGATGATTTGACTTTTTTGTCCGCCTCTGCCATCAGCTGCATGGCTTCCTTCTCTTTCCCGGTATTATCCATGATTGAGTGTGTGATGTTCACGCAGAGCTGCGGCTGGATCCGTGAAGGCCCGGGGTTTGTTGATAGCTTTAATGCAGAATCATGAAGGATGCTCGCCTCCGCCTCCTCCTCTTCCTCCTCCTCCTCCCGCTGCTGTCAGGTGATGCTGATGATGCGCGCTCTTCAGGGAGAAACTGCGACACTATGGTTCAAAGACGTAGCCACGCCCTCTTTTTATCATACACTCAGCAAGAAACGCATGAAAATGAATAAATACGGAAATATTTAAATTACGAAAATGTATATAGGCTATAAATATATAATTATGCACTAATATAATATTTAAATCATACAATATATAAATTAACAAATGAAAAAAAATAGTATGAAAAAATAAACAAATGGGTAAAACACGTATACATACATTTGGAAAGCAATGTATTATTATAACATTAATTTTCTCAAATTAAATGGCATTTAAATGTAGCTTAGTAAAGTAAGCTAAACAAACAAACAAAAAATAATAATAATATTTACCCGATGTTTTCGGCTCTGCGCATGTACGGAAGTGGCGTCATATTAGCGCCAAACTTGAAGCCTCGCCACAGTCGTCACTGACTGAGGAAGTAAACGAACGGTGGCTGTAGTAAGTACTTTTGTCAGTAAGATCTGTTAAACTATCTTTCTTTAATAAAAATATGTGTCAGTTTCTCTCAGTTTATGTTGTTTTTTTCGTGTTAATTATTATAACGTTAATTCGAGCCGTTGTAAAGTAAGAAACAGCGGGTAAATAGTCCAGACAGAGATATTCTGTACTATCTGCTTCATTAATTTGGCTCATTGATATAGATTTATTTTAGTCTCTTAATTGTTAGATTATTAGAATATTACATAGTACAATATAATTCATTTTTAGTTATTATAATAAACCTGGATCAAGTTGCATAAACATAGCCACTATGTAAGACTTGAAGAACTAACGTTAGTGTGACGACCAACTAGCAGTTATTCAAGTGGTAATCAGTCTTGCTTTTTCTGATTCAAATTAGACAAATTAACCTTTTTCTAACTGGTTTTAAAAAGTTATGACAAGTCTTGAAGAAAACAAATAAGATGACTAACTTTTTAAGACTAGTGTAAGTGACGTTAGTTTATGTAACCGGTCCCTGCTGATAAGAGAGGGTCTGTATTGATATCGTTGATATTTATCTCTATCAGGATGATTGATAGCTATGTGATTTTGCTTTCAGACTTCAGATGGTGAAGGATGAGTAGTCAGGGTTCTGCCCGAGGGTCATGGAGGGGTGGAAACACCTCAGCTGGAGGAAGAGGAGGAGGAGGGTGGAGAGGAGGAAGAGGATGGAATAATGGTCAGTACAGAGGATGGAGAGGCCGTCAGTGGAGCAGAGGAGGAGGAGGAGGAGGGAACTATTCCACCAACAATACACAACATGGTAACTGTCTTGTCAGTTAGGTAATAGCTTGTTTATAGGCAAAATAATAATAATAAATTATGTAGTTTACATTTGCTTTTATGCATTTAGCAGATGCATTTATCCAAAGCTACTAAGCAATTATTAACAGAGCCAACAATATTCTTAGCACACAATGGCAGGTTTTCTAGGATATATATTATATATATATATATATATAATTTTGTATTTAAGAAACGATAATCTATTACTGATTTTTGTTTGTTACACTGACATTTTCCACCAGGGTTTCTGTGAGTCTTAAAAAATGACTTATTTTGCACTTCCACAAATTAAGGCCTTAAGTCTTAAATTCAAAAAGACATGGAATTAAATGTTGCATGCATTGCAAAAAATAAAATATTCTTGAGTATTTATGCTTTCAAATTCAAATATCTAAACAATATCTAATCTATTTATTAAATTTACTTTACTTTGTCTTAAATTTACCTTCACCACCCTGTACCACTTGATAAACTATTGTTTGATTATTTGTCGATTATTTGTTTTTTGTTGAACAGGATTTACTCCACAAGTTAGTCCAGCACGTGTAAGTCAAGCAACCCTTGACATCATGTGTCCATACAAAGGATGGCGACTCTATTTTTCTGAAGGTTTGATATTTTCACATTTCCGATTATGTTTAAACATTTGTTATTGACCTGTCAAATACATGTCTTAAAATATTCTTGTGATTTGTCTTTGTTCCTTTTCCAGGATTTGTTGAAAGTTCACCATATGTTGAGAAGATTAAAGTGTTTGAGCAGTACTTCACATCACAGATTGATCTTTATGATAAGGTATCAGAATTCATAGTGTGGTTTTCCCTAATTTTAATTCTTCATTTAAAACCAAAATATTCTTCTCTGATTTTCAGGATGAGATTGAAAGGAAAGGGAGCATTTTAGTGGACTACAAAGACCTTCTTTCTAACAAACTGGTTTCACACACTCTACCTGATCTTGCCAAAGATCTTAAAGAGATGCCTGAGAAGATACTGGACTGCTTGGGTGTCGCAATTCATCAGGTGGGTTTTGTGTTATACATTTACATAAATGTGTGTTTGTCACTGACTGCTTTTAGTCTATGTCAGAATCTCTAAATATCAAGCTGAAATAATAGATTTTTTTTCCACAGGTGCTGACTGTGGATCTGGAGAGGCATGCAGCAGAACTGCAGGGACAGGAAGAGCTTCCTGCTGGTCTGCGGCCCATAATCAACATCCCTCATATCAGCGCCAGGCGAGACTGTTAACTTGACTATATGAAAGTCAAGTCTAATTTATTTATATACGCTTTTCACAATACACATCATTTCAAATCAGCTTTACAGAAATTCATGATGTTAATATTTATATTATATAATTATTAATATTTATATTCGTGGTTTAAAGTTGCATTTAGCAGATTAGATGGGAGATAATATTGTTTACATTCTGCAAAAATACAAACAAACTAGTAGTTGTGATTTTCTGTATAGCCCTACATCAATAAACTTTATGCATGCGGATGAAGTTGGACATACTTATGTATTCAACTTTTTATCAAGAGTTGGGTGATTTAATATAGTTACATTTTGCAAAAAAAAAAAAAATCAACTCTAAAAATGTTTTTTGTTTATTTCTCTCTTTTAGGGTTTATAACTACGAGCCACTGACTCCTTTGAAAAGTCTGAGAGCCAATTTATACGGCAAGTTTGTTGTGATCAGAGGCACTGTGGTGAGAGTGAGTAACATTAAACCGCTCTGCAGTAAGCTGGCGTTCGTCTGTAACGGCTGTGGAGACACACAGAGCGTCTCACTGCCTGATGGGAAATACACCATACCCACTAAGGTACAGCATGCTTCCAGCTTCAGACAAACATTACTTGCTTATTACTTGTTTACTAAATGATTTTAGTCAAGATTTGTGCAGTTTCACCCATATATATTAATGCAGTAGAATAAAAACTCGTTGCACTAGGCCTACAGAGCAAATTACATATAGAACAAAGGATAATCTGTAAACGATGCACATAAAATTTGATTTTAAGTAATAACTGTAACAATGGTTTGCTGTTTTAAGTGATGTCTAACATTGTTTTTTTGGGGGGTTTTTTCCTTTCAGTGTTTACAGACTGAATGTCGTGGTCGGTCTTTCACTCCAAACAGAAGTTCACCTTTAACACTCACTGTTGACTGGCAGACAATAAAGTATTTAAATATATAATTACATGATCTGAGCAGAACAAATGTCTTGTTCATTTTTTGTACAGATGTTTTTCATTTATTTTCTTTTTTTTAGCTTTCAGTGCATGCTTGTAGAATATTCTCATCATCAGATATATTCAGCTATCTTTTCTTAAGCCAGTGCTGATTTAGTATTATTTATATACTATTATATTGTGTATTAATATTTTGGATTAGTTCTTATTAATATTTTATTTTTTTTGACACTTTTATTTATTTATTTATTTTTTTAAATATTTCTATGTAGAAATATTATTTTAATTCATTTGTAGTAATTGTAGTACTTGAACTTAAAGTCATTTAATTTCAGTTAGTTGCAAATGGAACATTTCTAGTTTTCATTCAAGTTTTTGTTTCATGTCTTCTATAATAGTAGCGTTTAATTTTAGCTTTATTTCTATTTTTATTAATTATTTTTTGAAACAATAAAAAATGTGAACAATAACAGCCCTGGTGTGAGATGTTGTAGAGAACACCATGATCCCCTCATTGGTTTCTTGTGCTGTGCTCTTCACAGGGTTCAGGAGTTGATGTCAGGTGACCAGCGTGAGTCCGGTCGAATCCCGCGCACCATTGAATGTGAGCTCACACAGGACCTCGTGGACAGCTGTGTGCCTGGAGACATGGTCACCATCACAGGGGTCATTAAAGTGTCCAATGAAGAGGGTACGAGACATTGTCCACACTGTCAGTGCAACGATCTTTAGAAAGCTGGTAGATTCTGATAAGGTGCTTTTTTTATTAACAATTGATTGATTCTTATTCATTTAGCTTCTCAGTAACAAGGATTTAACTGAAACAATCGTATTACAGTCCGGCAAAGTTCTGCTAATGCTATTTTTGCATCTGACCTCAATGGGCTGTACAAACAGGACAGCCTCGGGTGGCCTTCTGTCTGATTCAGTTTTTACATGATGGTCACATTCACTGTGTAGAGAGGATCTTTGTGTTGAGCTGTTATACCCCTCAAGTAATATAATTATTATTTAGACTGAAATGACTATATCCATTTATTTATTTAAGTGCCTATTTACACTAAATGCAAATAGCCTGCCACAAATGACTAACACTATTTACACTTAGTGCAAATAGCATATAACTACTATTTACAATGCTTTTACCCTTTACTTAGTTTTTTGCTATTTAGACTTAGTGTATGCTATCTTTGATTAGAGAACGTCCAAAATTATTTTTATGACCAATATTATTTTGTCCAATAATGATAGTTAAAGGTGAACGGACTGCTTCTTAGACTATTACTGTGTCCAGGATCAACGGATTCAAACATTATTTTATTCAAGACTGCTCTTCCCTGTTTCTGATTAATTCTTTCTTCAGGAAATGGCAGAAACAAGAAGGACAAGTGTATGTTCCTCTTGTACATTCAGGCGAATTCTGTCAGCAACTCGAAGGGTCAGAAAAGCAAAGCGGCGTCTGATTCTGAGGGCCAGGGACCTTCAGTGGAGTTCTCCATCAAAGATCTCTATGCCATCCAAGAGATTCAAGCACAAGAGGACTTATTCAAACTCGTAGTGAAGTGAGTAACATCTAGTGAACACAAAGCCAATCATGACATGTTACAAATGAAGAAGCTAATTTGACTTTCGTTTAATTGCAGCTCTCTTTGTCCTGCCATTTATGGCCATTTGGTAAGTAACTTGAATTTGTTCCTTTGATTTATTTATTTATTTTCCAAAGAGTTGTTTTTGAAGCTTCGATTTAGTAAATGAAATGATAAGCAAACAAAATATGCCTCCTTTAATTTGTCTGTGATATCTCTGTGTGATTTCTCAGCTTGTCAAAGCAGGACTGGCTCTGGCTCTGTTTGGTGGGTGTCAAAAGTATGTTGATGATAAAAATCGTATCCCAATAAGAGGAGACCCACATATGCTTATTGTTGGAGACCCTGGACTTGGTAAAAGTCAGATGTTACAGGTACATGATCTTATCATGAGTCCCTCTAATGCATTTATCACCCAGTCAGATGATTTGAATTTGATTAAAATGCCATATGTGTGCTGTTGTTATTATTGTGTGTGTCCAGGCCTTATGTAACGTGGCTCCAAGGGGTGTATATGTGTGTGGAAATACAACCACCACTTCAGGACTGACTGTATCTCTGTCCCGGGACAGCGGATCGGGAGATTACGCTCTTGAGGCTGGAGCACTGGTGCTGGGAGATCAAGGTATTTAACCTACAACATCGACATGTAAATCAATTCAGGATACAAACATGGAAGGCTGATTCTCGGGAATGTTGTGTTTAATATTAAATATTTTCACCAGGTATCTGTTGTATTGATGAGTTTGATAAGATGGGCAGCCAGCATCAGGCTCTTCTGGAAGCCATGGAGCAGCAGAGCATCAGTCTGGCTAAAGCTGGGATTGTCTGCACACTTCCTGCTCGGACCTCCATCATCGCAGCGGCCAATCCGGTCGGTGGGCATTACAATAAAGCCAAGACTGTCTCTGAGAACCTGAAGTGAGTGTATGCCTGAGATACTACTAATGATTTTTACGACTACTAAAGACCTTGATTATACAGAGGATTAAAGATACAGCAATAAGCAACAAATACAGTTGTAAACCACTGTAAAGTCTGTGTAACATTCCAAAAAGCGTGATATGATAATGTTCAGTGAATTAATAATCAACACTTCTTCTGCCAAGTAACATAGTTAATAAGTTTAATATAATTGATATGCGTATTTTGTCTGTTTGTCCCTCTAGAATGGGAAGTGCGCTGCTGTCCAGGTTCGACCTGGTCTTCATCTTGTTGGACACCCCTAACGAGGACCACGACCACCTGCTGTCCGAACACGTGATGGCCATGCGTGCAGGAAAGAACGGTGCGGTCAGCAGTGCTGCGGTCACACGCTACAGCACACAGGAATCCAGCATCTCCATTCTGGAGGTGTCCTCAGAGAAACCCCTCGCAGACACACTCAAAGTAATGATTTTATTTCTTATCCAGTTCTACTGAAAATCCATTATCATAACACTTAACAATCAGTTTACATTTGTTAAAGTTAGTTATCATTAACGAGCAATGAAAAAATAGTCTTTAAGCATAAAGCTAATTTCAATGTTCGCTAACAACTGACTGAACTGATATCAACTAACAACGAAAAACAGTTTTAAAGCGTTTATTTATCTCAATTAACATTCTTTTCAACATTTACTAAATGTGTTATTAAAATCAAAAATTGTATCTTTTTATTAGTTGTATTAGTTGTATTTTTATTAACTAACAACTTTGCAATATCTATTGTTAATAAAAGGGGTATTTGCAATTATCACTTTTACCATTGCTCATACATGCTTGAATGTGTAACAACTGATCTCTTAAGCATTTAATTTATTTAATTTATCTATTTAGAAACTCATGGTAACACATTGCAATAAGGTTTCATTTCTTTTAAAATGAGTTAGCTACTTTATTAACAATGAAAAATACTTCAATAACATCTATAAATCTTAGTGATATTTTTTAAAATCAAAAGTTGTATCTGTTAACATTACGCACTATAACTACTAAACATAATGCACTATAAATTAGTATAAACAATGAATAATTACATTCTTGACCAAAAAAAAAAAAAAGCTTTTTTTTTTAATTTTTAATTACCAATTACCGGTAATAAATGCTGTAAAATATTGCTCATTGTTAGTTCATGTTAGATAATGCACAACTAAGAAATTTATTGTATTGTTACCTAACATTAACTAACATTAGTAGTGGTTTAAACGGGTATCTCTATTATTATTACTATTGCACCTGTTTGAATGTACAACAGCTACGGATCTATTAAACTTCATATGTTGATTATTGACAATTAATGCTGTGCAATATTTTATTAACGCATCTACTACTACTTGTTCTTAATGTACAGTAAATTACAGCTGTACTAATGTTGATTTCTCTGTTTTTGTCTGTAGGTGGTTCCTGGAGAGGTCTTTGACCCCATCCCTCACCAGCTCCTGCGGAAGTACGTGGGTTACGCCCGGCACTACGTTCACCCCACTCTCTCTGCCGAGGCTGCGCAGGTGCTGCAGGACTTCTATCTGGAGCTGCGCAAACAGAACCAGACGGCCGACAGCACACCCATTACCACCCGCCAGCTGGAGTCCCTCATCCGACTCACAGAGGTGGAAAATACAGAAAAAAACTGAAATATTTTTACAATTTAAAATAACTTTTTTTCCTATGTTAATACATTTAAAATGTAATTTATTCCTGTGATCAAAGCTGAATTTTCAGCATCATTACTCCAGTCTTCAGAGTCACATGATCCTTCAGAAATCATTCTAATATGCTGATTTGCTGCTCAAGAAACATTTCTGATTATTATCAATGTTGAAAATGTTTATATTATTGTGGAAACCATGAATTCAAATAGAAAAAAAATATTTTAAATGTATAAGTATTTTACAATATTACTGTTTTTACTTTCTAATCAAATAAATGCAGCCCTGGTCAGCATGAAAGACATCTTTAAAAACATAAAAAAACTTAATTTCAATTTTCTACAGACATGCAATACAGGTCTGATAAATAAATAACATTTTGATTATATGGGGTCTAAATAATAATTTCAGGGTCTCTGCATGTCAGTCTTTTATTTTTATTTTTTTCTCTCTCTCTTTGTCTGCAGGCCAGAGCTCGTGTTGAGCTCAGAGAAAAAGCTACGCAAAGTGATGCGGAGGATGTTGTAGAGATCATGAAACACAGGTGACTCACAAACACTGCACTTTATATAGTTATAGGTCTAAATAAATCTTCATTATTAAGTAACAATCATAACACCCCATGAAAAAGAAAATCAATATATAATTTAATGGAAATAATACAAATTTTTGCATGGTACTAACTGTGGTTCTAACTAATGATGTCTTCATTGACATCTCTGTGTTGTATCTACCTGTATATCCTCAATTAAAAAAAAAAAAAAAAAGTTTACACTAGTGCGTTTTCATTTTAAAACACATAACTTTTGCTACGGTTACGCCTATCGTTTACACTACTTTTGAAAATGATGCAGACCCCGTTTTACTTTGAAAACTCCGGGGTTGCCTTTCAGTGTAAACGGACCAAAACGGAGACTTTTGAAAACGATGGCGTGGCTGCCCACATTCTCTCTGCATATTCTTGACGACCGTGTAAACAATAACATCATGCTTATTCTTGTACCCATAGATGCGTATGGGTAGATTCCCCCATTCGACCACTTCAAGTCAAGTCACCTTTATTTATATAGCGCTTTTAACAATACAGATTGTGTCAAAGCACTTAACAGTATCAAATTAGAGGATAGAGTGTCAGTAATGTATAATGATAAGATTAAACACTCAATTTTCAGTTAAAGGCATTTCATTATTGAATTCAGAGATGTCATTGTCTAGCTCAGTTTAGTTTAAATAGTATCTGTGCAATCAAATCGGCGATAATCGCTAGAAATTAAGTGTCCCCAACTGAGCAAGCCAGAGGCGACAGCGGCAAGAAACAAAACTTGGGAGAAACCAGGCTCAGTCGGGGGGCCAGTTCTCCTCTGACCAGACGAAACCCGCAGTTCAAAAGTTTATATTTCTATTTTAATTTTGTTGCAATTTCTAACAATAGTAGTATTATGTAGTTAGGTATTTTGTTATATTTTTTTTTAGCAGACGTGTCCACCATCTAAATAATAGGGATCTACCTATACATATCTATGGTAGTACCTGTATGAATGGTCATGTGACTTGCGTTTTCAGTTGTGTAGTGTAAACGGAGATCGTTTCTGAAACGCCAGTGTAAATGGGGATCGTTTTCATTCTAAAATGCCGCTTTAAAACGAAAACGCACTAGTGTAAACGGGGCCTCGGATTATATTTCCTCAACTGTTTAATTGATACAAGAAATAGTTAACTTAATTTGCTCATGCAACAAAAAGTGTTCATGTTCTTCTGCGTTCAGCTTGGCCGACACTTACTCTGATGAATTTGGCCGTCTGGATTTTGACCGCTCTCAGCTGGGCTCTGGGATGAGTAATCGCTCCAAAGTCAAGAAATTTGTCACGGCGTTAAACAGACTTGCAGAACGCACAAACAAAAGCATGTTTGAGTTCCAGGAGCTACGACAGCTCGCCAAAGATCTGCAAATACAGGTGAACATCATCTACATTACAGAGCACGCTGTCAGGTGATGCATTCAATTTTGTTTTAATGCTCTTTCCTCTTCTGCTTTCTCAGGTTGTGGATTTTGAGGGCTTCATCGGTGCACTCAATGAGCAGGGCTATCTTCTGAAGAAAGGGCACAGGACCTATCAGCTTCAAACCATATGAATCAGCCATCTCTTACGATGTTTTACACTCTTGTGTCATACTGTTGTGTTTGTTTTTTTAATGCAACAGATATTGTATTTATAACATGCAGTATGATGTGTGTTTACACAAATGCTTCAGTATTTTCATGTTATTAACTGTACATTGTTTTCATGTACATAAATACTCATAATTGTTTTAAATAGTATTTTCCTGTATATAGTATGTACAAAATCAAACAGTAACCACATTTTTGAACATTAAAACGATGTTTAAGTAGTTCAGTATTTTATGATGTTAGCTGTGTCCTTTCAGCAGATTATTTTGTGTTCAATATTGAACGTTTAAGTCTGTTTATACTATTATCGGTAACAGTAAAATAACCACATAAGAACCTACACATGTGCATCTGAGAAATTTAATTGCAAGCGATTAAATATAAAAGAACATTCAAATGCTGCATTCCTTAAAAAGTTGCAAAAAGCCATCTAAATAAATTAAAAAATCTATCAAAATGATAGATACTAAAAAAAAAAATTATTTAGCTGTTTGAAGGAGATCCTATGTTATTTACTGGTAACTATTAGGATATTATATATTGCATTTATTAGCTAATAAATTATATATTATAATTATATATAAAATGGTTTAACTATATTTATTAGCTGATAAACTGAATTGCAATTTTGTGAATATAAAATATAATGTTACAGTGTTACAATTAAAGATGCACCTTTACAACGCTAGAGATGTTTTTACTACAGTAAAAATGTGGTAAATTGGTATCAGAATGAGCTTTTATTGCCAGGTATGTTTACACATACGAGGAATTTGTTTGTGACTATGCGCTACCACCAGCATCAAAAAATATATTATGTTACATCATATTGTGTTATATCACTTATATGTCGCATTTTGTAGACAGCGTTCAATTAATTTCATTTTTTTTTTTTTTAATATTAGAGCGCGTTCCCTTTAATTCCCCGCCCCCTTTTGACAACTGTCGCAAGCATCCAGATCGGAACACGGTAGGACTGAAACATGTGGATCGACAGATATGAATGTCTCAAATAAAAAGTATGAACGAATTAATTGGGAACTATGCTGCTGGATGCTCGGTTAGACAGTTCGGGGATATCTATCGTCTAGTTTTGCTGAGATAAAGCCGCTGACATGTTTTTGGCGGCTTGTAGGAAGAGCTGGCTGAGCTGTGCTAAAGGACACACACACAGACTGACAGCAAGCACTGCTGCCACTTGCCACTACGGCTGTTACGACAAAACATCTGCAAATTTACCGCTGAAAAACACTACATCACAACTCGAATGGCTTCAGAGACTGAAGACCAGGTGCTGGAGCTCCTCACCTCTGAGCTGTAGACCAGAGCTGGACCTTCACAGAGAAGTCGGTCAGAGATCAGACCCTCTCTTCTCCGTTATATGTAGATCAAAACTATCTAAACACCACCGCAGGCTTCCGAGCAGTAGTTTTAGTCTGTATGGTTCAAATGGGTTTTGTACTGAAGCGTCTAAAAAGCCAGTTTTGGAAGAAAAATCTTCTGAAAAGGATTCAAGGGAAAAAGGTGAAGATCAAGCAGCCTTTTCACCTGCAGCTAATGAGGGACATTTCCAGTTTAAAGAGCTGGTGAGTGAATCAGGCTTATTATTTAAACTTTTATACTCTTTTCACACTTGTTTTGACCTTGGGTCCAAGTAAATTACAGCAGGGGTTTTCAAACTGGGGTCCAGGGACCCACATGGGGCCGCAAGGTCAGAGAAGAGCAGTGTAATAATGTGAAAATAAATTTATATTTAAATATTTAAATAAGTAATTACATTAAAATAAATGAGCAGTAATATTTAAATATAACGCAAAAAAAAAAATTATTACAATAAACAAATAATAAATATAACAGTGTAGTAAAAACAACTTTAATCCAACTTGCAAGACTTTTTTTTTTTTTTTTTTTTTCTCCAAATATAAATATTTTAAATGGGTTTACTATATAGTATACCAATATAAATCAGTCAATTTTAGTTACTTTTTAGAACACTGGATCTATTGATTTATCATTTTGAATCACAAAAATGTCTTTTTGCAAAGTATTTTGTTTGTAAAGTGTGCAACCTTTACTGCAAAACAATTCTTAATTTTTTTGATTTTATACAATATATAATTGTAAGTATATATTTTTCTCACCTCGCTGACATGTTTTTTAAGGATAAACCTGCTTAATTTTGATGTATTTTTTTTTATAAAACAAAACTTTGTATTTTATGTCATTTTGTATATTTATTTTGCAGTGAAAGGTTCACATTTTAAGAACAAATTATTAAACCAGATTTTTTTGTTGAAAAAAGAACATTATTTTTTCACTTTGTGGTTGTCAAATACTAGTGGATCGTGTTCATAGTTAACATGATTGTCTAGATATTTGTACTGGAAAATGACAAAAATACTGATAAAGTAGATCTGTTTATCTTTACATTAAATGAAATTTGCTTTCGTATTTCTGTTGCCCAAGGAAAGTGTGAATAAAATACTTTTTCTTCTTGCATATTCATAATGTCATGTAATGTCATTTATTGGCAGTATGAGAATCCATGGACGATCCCTAATTACCTCTGCATTGCCCGGATCGTTCTGTCTCCTGTGCTGGGATACTTAATCATGGAGCAGTACTTCCACGTCTCTCTGGGGCTTTTTGTACTGGCTGGAGCAACTGACTTGGTAAATCAACGAAAACATGATCTGTAGTGCTTAATCATTTTATTTTAGGCTTAATAATCTGTCTTTAAGCTGATGTTGTTTTATTGATCATTCGTTTCTCTTTCAGTTGGACGGCTACATTGCACGCAACTGGCCCAATCAGAAGTCAGCTCTGGGCAGTGCTCTGGATCCACTGGCTGATAAGATTCTCATCAGTGTTCTTTACATCAGTCTGACATATGCACAGCTCATCCCAGGTCAGATGAAAAGATCATATAAAAATTATTGACCAGCAGACCCAGATTTAAAGGGACAGTTCACCCCAAAATGACAATTTGCTGTTAATTTTACTCACTCTCAGGCCATCCAAGATGACTTTTTCTTCAGTAGAACAGTAAGGAATATTTTTTTAGCTGAAACCGTCGTCCTTGGCGATTCATAAATTGCAAATCAGAGGTTGAGAGTCAAATAAAGCATATCAGGCAACACAAAATTAATACCCATGACTCCTGGCGATATATTGAGGTCTTATGAAGAGAACGATCGGTCTGTGCAAGAAACGGATCTTTTTTTATTCTTTACAACATTATTACCTGTAATCCAGAGCCTCAGACAAATGGTCTGGAGTGAAGTCTGGTTCGCGAACGAATCATTCTTTTAAAACAATTATTTTTAGTGAACTAGTTGAACCAGTTCACCAAATCAGACTGAAGCATTTGCAGCTGGAGCAGCACAGATCTACAAGTTCCTCAATCAAAACTCACTTTCAGACTCACTTTCAGTATCTGATCCTATGATGAATGAAGCATTCAGCGCTCCAGTTCCTCCGACACTCACTGAACTGAGAAAACAGTTCGACTCGGACCGAAGACCGATGAGCCGTTGATATGCGCATGTGAACCCAACACTTCAATGAAGGGGCCAAATGAAGCTTTTTATGCTTTAAACATGTAAAACATCCACGTTTCACATCACTTATCAGGTGATTTAATAATATAATTGTGTATATGCAACGTCATTGCATGATTAGGTTATTTGAACCAGTTCATTAAAACGCTGTCTGAAAGAATCAGTTCGCAGAAAAGAATCGCATTTCTTCATTTGCCTAAGGCTCTGGATTACAGGTAATAATGTTGTTTTTTTGCACAGACCGATCGTTTCACTTCATAAGACCTCTATATATATCGTCAGGTGTCATAAGTATTAAGTCTATGTCGCCTGATGTGCTCTTTTTGAAGTCTCAAAGTGCCGGAAGCTGCGTATTTGCATTTTATGAATCACCATGGACCACAGTTTGAGCTTCTTTACTGTTCTACTGAAGAAAAAAACACCTACAGTACATCTTGGATGACCTGAGGGTGAGTAAATTAACAGAAAATGTTCATGTTTGGGTGAACTATCCCTTCAATTCAGCAGAACACATCATACACTTAGAACAGGAAGCATCCTCTTGAGGAAGCTGTGGTTAAGTGTCACTATCTTGGTTTAGTGGTGTTCTTTTATTTCTCTTTATGAGGTTTAAACAACTTTTCACCCATGCACCAGCCCACAACTATTAGGCTACCTCAGTCTATATTTAGTACTTCAAGATCTCAGAAAACACAGAGCGAATTAGAACAGATAAATCAAATAGCTGATTTTATATTTCTATCTAAATCAGTTGTTGATGATTAGTCAGCAGTATCAGACACGTCTCTCACTCAAGAGTGCTCTTGTGTTTCCTCACAGCTCCACTGACAGCACTGATCATTTCCAGAGATGTAGCATTGATTGCTGCTGTCTTCTATGTGCGCTATAAAACAGTTCCACCTCCAGTAAGTCTTCAACTTTCAATCATTCTCTTGGTGCTTTATTATCACACTGTGATCAGCTATTTAAAAGAAACCCAAATGGAGTGCAAAAGTAAAAGTCAAATGCATGCAAGTCATCGGTCTAAATTTTTGAATAATCATGGAAAAAAATAACTGGGAAAAATGATTCTGGATCCAAGGCCACTGAAAAACGGCATGCACTGTTGCACTCTGTAGTCAAGAATTGTTTCATTCTTACGCAGGTTTATTTTATGTGTATCTGTGTGCTCTGATATAAGTGTTTTTCAGGTCATGAAATAACAATTTTTGACATGCTAGAACTTAAAAGCACCTGAATTATTGCTGTGTAATGAATCATTTCCATGTTATTTATCGTATTTTCTGTGCAGGTAACACTCAGTAAATTCTTCAACCCGTGTTACACCACTGCCCGGCTGAAACCAACACTCATCAGCAAGGTGGACCATTCAGTCTTTTTAGCAAATCATAAATGTTTCTCTTTTCATTAAAATCTTGTTGTAATGTGTATATATTAAGGCACTATTATTAATATATATATATATATATATATACTTGTTTTTTTTTCCATATGTGACCCTGGAGCACAAAACCAGTCTTAAGTCGCTGGGGTATATTTGTAGCAATAGCCAAAAATACATTGTAAGGGTCAAAATTATCCATTTTTATTTTATGCCAAAAATCATTAGGATATCAAGTAAAGATCATGTTCCATGAAGATATTTAGTGAATTTCCTACCGTAAATATATCCAAACTTAATTTTTGATCAGTAATATGCATTGCTAAGAGCTTCATTTGGACAACTTTAAAGGCGATTTTCTCAGTATTTAGATTTTTTTGCACCCTCAGATTCCAGATATTCAAATAGTTGTATCTCAGCCAAATATTGTCTGATCCTAACAAACCATACATCAGTGGAAAGCTTTTATTCTATTTATTCAGCTTTCAGATGATGTAGAAATTTAAATTTTGAAAAGTTGACACTTAGGACTGGTTTTATGGTCCATATGTAGTTTTTTTTTTTTTTTTTTTTTCCAGTTTCAGTTTTTTTCCATTTAAGTTTTTTCTGAATTTCAATTACTTCATTTTGACATTTTAAATAAATATAAGTAATCAAAAAGCATGTCTAATCAGTTAAATTCATAGAACTTTAACACTTAATACTTTAAAACTATTATTTTAACACAATACTAGTTTATTTAAAATGCTACAATACATCTTCATAGGGCCCTATTATTGTCAAATTTGTAATAAAGTATTAAAGTTTTATTAATTTGTTGTTTTTATTTTATTTGTTTATTAAAGTTTTGATTTTAATATTTAATACACATTTATTGTCAAAAATGTTGGTAATCTAATGAAGGCAAAAAATGTTTAGAACTAAATTATTCTGTCAAAATGTAATCAAGTAAATAATGAAATTTAACACTTTCTTTTAATTGATTAATTAATTTCTGTGATATTCCTTAAACATTTTAATAATTTCATTTTTATTATTATTATTATTAGGGTTAGGGTTATCACATTTTTGTCATCATGAAAATAATTAGGCCCTAAAATATAAATTTTTAACAGTTTTAGTAATGTTTTGGTTTGCATTTATCATAGATATCAGATTTGAATGACTCTGAACTAGGAATGCATTCATATAGAAATTTTACCAATGCATGATGATAGATTATTTTTATTTTATGACCAATAATAACCATTGTGATGGTTAGTATTATAAATCTATATTGTTTTGTGTTTGGAAAAAAATATTGTTAAAATAGGAAAACCATGTGTGTGTTTCAGATCAACACGGCGGTGCAGTTGCTCCTGGTGGCGGCGTCTCTGGCTGCGCCTGTGTTTCACTACACTGACAGTGTTTTACTGCAGTCACTGTGGTGAGGTTTCACTGCTCCAGTCACAATCACATCCTTGCATCAGTCGTGTGTCATTGACTCATATTCTAATGATTGAATCCAGTTAAATGAATGTGTATTGTTTGTTTGCAGGTACATCACCGCACTGACGACCGCAGCATCCGGTTACAGCTACTATCATTACGGTAAAAAGACCGTTGAGGTGCTGAACAACACTAAGTAGTTGTCCAGTCATCTGAGATTGAGCTTTGACCAAGACAGTTGGATAATCAGTCTCTGTGCAGGACGGAAATTGATGCCACATCTTACTTTTGTAATTAAGATGCTTTAGTCTGTATAAAATTAAAAAAAAACATTTTTTTGATTACAATATTAAATTCATGGGGTTTCATTTTTGATCAGTATATGGTTTTCAACTCCACAGGAAGTTTTTTTTTTTTAATCACTTTTAATGAACGTTGGGTAAATTTTCAGAATAAAAACGGACATCAAATACACATTTGTGCTTATGTGATGTTTAAAAACTTGACCAGACTTCTAGCTTTTTCAGTCATTTCTTACCAACCATTTGCAGCATGCGACTTTGTTTCTTTTGAGGAGAAATTAAAAAAAAGTCAAATGAATGTTAGCTAAGATTAAATTCCAAATTGCACAAGACTGTAAAAAAACAGAAGTAACCAAGAGAAATAGAAAAGTAATCTGCTTTTCCATTGAAGTAGTAGATTTAGACTGACCTTAAAACTATAAATAATATGAGTATTTAAGTGGTCATTAAATATTTAAATGCAATTTGTAACTGTTTTAAACTTCTACTTTTCACACTAACAAATAGTTTTTGATGCACTACTGTTATTTTCTTTCTTTTTGAATTTTTTATTTTTAATATTTAGAATATATTGTTTAATATATATATATATATATATATATATATAATTATTTTTATAAATGTACACATACTTCAAAGAGCGAAATACTTTCAGCTAAATATCTAAAAACTCTTATTCAGAGAGCATTTCCATTAATTTCCTCTGTATAAAAAAAGTCTTCTCACATGCAGCTGCATATGAAGAGGTAAGTTCCTCCACTCCTGATCTTTCCTATGGGTTGAAGAACGCTGGATTGGGGATGGAGATTAAGCGGGTGAGATGCAAGTTCTCCACTGGTGTTTTCTTACACTGTTTATACAGACAGAAGCTCAGTGTTGCCACAATCACCATCAGGACTCCGCACACCGCTAAGAGACTGTATAAATACACCTCTGTGTTTAAACCCATCCAGACCGAGGCGCATTTAGGGCCTGATGATCCTGCGCCGTTCACGGCCTGAACGCAGATGTGATAAATGTGATCAGCCGTCAGATCTGATATGAACACCTGACGGACCGCAGAGCTGATGCTCAGGTTCTTCTGCACTAAACCTTCATGTCTGACAACAAACAAGTACTCCAGTACCGTGGAGTAAGGCGCACACCACTTAACTAGCACTACGCTGTGAGTGACCGCCGTGACCGAGAACGAGGTCGGTCTGTCCGGAGGCTGGGAGTCTGAAGTCACCCCTGGACAGATGCATGTCGGGTGTGGTCGGTTGAAGCAGGTGTCTTGGAGGTCAACACAGGGGTCAAAGACACAGTTTGTAGATTCAGTTGCGTTCCATCCATCTTCCTGATTTTTATGCACCATTTTACCCACTGTCATGGGACTCTGCGTTGGTGTTTCGGTTATGAACTTCGTGTCTTCAGGTGAATTTGGAGATTGATGTACCGTAGGAGTGATTTGTTCTGGTTTTGATCCCAGAGTTGCTGGAATGAAAGCTGTTGTGCTAAAGATTGTAGCCAGGACTGATTCGGTAACTACACTCGATGGCATTGGGATGGTGTCGTCTATCATACTGGAGATGAAGACGTCATTTGTATCTGTAAACACAAACCATTTGTTCTTAATGCTTTATATTTTTTTCATTTTCAAGCAAAACAAAATACTCATGGATTGAATTGTTGTGTGCATGTTAGTAATGACATAACCTGTTATTATATATACTGTAGGTACAATATAATACACTGCTCAAAAAATTAAAGGAACACTTTGAATGATGTCAATGGGGGAAAATATAATGCTGGATATCTATACTGATATGGACTGGGTAATGTGTTAGGAATGAAAGGATGCCACATCGTTTGATGGAAATGAAAATTATCAATATACAGAGGGCTGAATTCAAAGACACCCCGAAAATCAAAGTGGAAAAAAATGACGTAGCAGGCTAGTCCATTTTGATGAAATTTCATTGCAGCGACTCAAAATGGTACTCAGTAGTTTGTATGCTGCCTGACAATGTCGGGGCATGCTCCTAATGAGACGACAGATGGTGTCCTGGGGTATTTCCTCCCAGATCTGGACCAGGGCATCACTGAGCTCCTGGACAGTCTGAGGTGCAACCTGGCGGCATCGGATGGACCGAAACATAATGTCCCAGAGGTGTTCTATTGGATTTAGTTCAGGCGAACGTGGGAGCCATTCAATGGTATCAATTCCTTCATCCTCCAGGAACTGCCTGCATACTCTCGCCACATGAGGCCGGGCATTGTGTGCACCAGGAGGAACCCAGGGCCATGACCCACTGCACCAGCATAGGGTCTGACAATAGGTCTAAGGATTTCATCCCGATACCTAATGGCAGTCAGGGAGCCATTGTCTAGCCTGTAGAGATCCGTGGGTCGCCTCCCCAGACCATCACTGACCCACCACCAAAACCGGTCATGCTACCGGCAGCATAACTTTCTCCACAGCTTCTCCAGACCCCTTCACATCTGTCACGTGTGCTCAGGGTGAATCTGCTCTCATCTGTGAAAAGCACAGGGTGCCAGTGGTGGACCTGCCAATTATGGTGTTCAATGGCAAATGCCAATCGAGCTCCATGGAGCTGGGCAGTGAGCACAGGGCCCACTAGAGGACGTCGGCCCTCAGGCCTCCCTCATGAAGTCAGTTTCTGATTGTTTGGTCAGAGACATTCACACCAGTGGCCTGCTGGAGGTCATTTTGTAGGGCTCTGGCAGTTCCTCCTTGCACAAAGGAGCAGATACCGGTCCTGCTGATGGGTTAAGGACCTTCTATGGCCCTGTCCAGCTCTCCTAGAGTAACTGCCTTTCTCCTGGAATCTCCTCCATGCTCTTGAGATTGTGCTGCGAGACATAGAAAACCTTATGGCAATGGCACGTATTGATGTGCCATCCTGGAGGAGTTGGATTGCCTGTGCAACCTCTGCAGGGTCCAGGTATCGCCTCATACTACCAGTAGTGACAATGACCCTAGCCAAATGCAAAACTAGTGAAAAACAGTCAGGAAAGATGAGTAGGGAAAAAATGTCAGTGGCCTCCACCTGTAAAAACTGTTTTGGGGGTTGTCTCATTGTTGCCCATCTAGTGCACCTGTTGTTAATTTCATTAACACCAAAGCTGCTGAAACTGATTAACAACCCCCTCTGCTACTTAACGGACCAGATCAATATCCCAGGAGTTTATTTGACTTGATGCTATACTCTGATTAAAAAGTTTAATGTATAAAACTTTATAGCAGTGTATAATAAATATAATATAATATAATCAGTCCCATATAGTTTGATCCTTCAGAAAACATTCTAATATGCTGATTTGCTGCTCAAGAATAATTTTTCTTATCAACGTTGAACACAGTTGTGCTGCTTCATATTTTTATGGCAACTTTGATATTTTATTTTTCAGGTTTCTTTGAATAGAAAGTTCAAAAGAACAGCATTTATGCGAAAGAGAAATCTTTTGTAACATTATAAATACCTTTACTGTCTTTTGATCAAATTAATGTGTCCTTGCTGAAAAAAAATATTAATTTCATAACATTCATTTGTTCATTAAAAAAAAAAAAAACATGCTAATCTCAATCGTTTGAATAGTATTAGCTCTATCTCTCTCTATATACTTTATATATAATCTATAAAAAAAACAATACATTTTCATACAGCATGTAGGGTCTGGGTTGTCTCCGATGGGAAGACACAGTGGTGGTGTTGCATCAGTGTTGTTGTTGTTCTCAACGCTGCTGGAGTTTAATGCTGGAGGATCCTGTGTTCTCACATACACTGCAGTCCAGAAAAACATCACAACGTAGTGTGACGTCATGTGCATCATCTGTTGACCAGATCAGGTTATTTCACTTTTACACATTTTCATCAGTAACAGCATTAAAGTTTTTTAAGAAATAATTTTTTTTTTTTCTCCAACTGTTTTCATCCACAGGATATAGCGGTGCCACCAAAATTGTCTTTGAAATATGACTCATGTGAAATTCAAGGTCAGTGAATCAGACAAAAATGACTCATTAATATTTCAAGCTGAAAGCCACTATGTGCCGTTTACTGTTTCTCATAATGCTTTTGGGGCAATGCATACCAGGGTTGTAAACAAAAATAAATAAAAACAAATTCTTACTAGAAATAAAATGTAATAAAAAAACAATAAATTAACTACATGTATATGTGTGTGTGTGTGTGTGTGTGTGTGTATAATAATAATAATAATATTATTATTATTTTTTTTAATAAATACATAAACATAACACTGTTGTATACTATAATTAATGCATTTTTGAGCATCTAAACATAGGTGACATCATTTAAATGCTTTTTAATAAACCAAGCAACTTTCTGCAAGTTAATAAATTTAAAAGTGTTCTGTTTTCACCATTCACAGGTTAGTTACACTTGCATTCAGTAAAAATCAACAGTTTTCTTTGTAATTTCTATTCTCGGCATCATAAATGTTCTTTAAAAACAGACGCATAATAGAGTGACCGTCCACCATCCACTTCAGTTCAGACACATACTTCATTGCTTTACCTTATATTCATTACATATTCATTATATTGCTCCTATGAACACAATAAAGTCTCTATCTACTCACCCAAATCTTCATCCGTCTCAGCGGAGAAATTCAGCCTCAGATTCAGGATTTTATAATGCATAAAGCGTCAGAAACAGCCGTGTTTAAGTGTGAGTTTCTCAGGACGAGTTGAGGAATGCAGAGATCGAGTGGGAGGACGTTAACCAGTTGAATGCAGCTAATATCTGACGAGGTTTCACACGTTTGACCAGGCGATAGTTTTCCTCTCACTCATGTCTGTTCATTCACTCAACAACTGCATTTGTGTTATGGCTTTCAGATTACAGAGTAAAATACTTGATTGAAGGTGTCATCAGGAAATTAAAATTGAGCTGTTTAGTGTGTGTGTGTGTGTGTGTGTGTGTGTGAGGGAGTGACCCTGCACCATGCTCGCCCCGCACAAACATCTTTCCTCCTGCATTTTTCACTGACAGTCTCCCTGATAACACTTGACTAATGAGTGCTGTTGTGACAGGATTCTCTTTTCCACTGTGGGTGATTGTACATCAAGTGTTTTTGGGGAAAATTGTCATTGAATAAATAGAATGCAAAGCGTGAAAGTGTGCAGCTGTGATCTTAAGGAGCTGTTTCTACCTGATCTGACCCTTAAAATGACCTTTTGGTGTACGTTTATGTAGTAATATTAAATCTTTATCAGTTTTGAGATGTTACCACATGAAGCAAAGTTTTACAGCACCTGATAAAACAGTAGTATGATAGATGTAACGAGTTGCATTAAAGGTTCGGCTGCTATTTTTGAGGTTTTAGACATATATTTATATATATATATATATATAAACAGATTTATAATAGTAGTAGTAGTAGTAGTATTTATTTTTAGTTAGGTTAGGTAGATTAATTTACATTCACTTGCATTGAAAGAATGCCGATGTTGTTATCATGAGATTATGTTTGCATATTGATGCTGTATATTACAGAGCTTAATGAGTAATACAAGCATACAGTAGCCCAAAACATATTTGTTCATGTATAGGTCATGCATAATTTGTATGTAATAATATGCATAATTTGTATAGTGCATAATTTCTAAAGTAATAACATTTGAAAATATATAATATAAAATTCAATATATAATTGTTAAATTGTTTTATTTCCTTATCACTGAACATAATGCTTCACAAATAAAGCTGTCAATGAATAATTATTAAATTAATTACTTTATTTAAAAAAAAAAAATGTTCAGGAGTATTTAAGTGTAATTCAAGCGTCCACCCTTTGAATCTTTGTTTTCAATAAACTCAATAGCTGTTTATTATATAACTTTCATTTCATAATACAGTATTGTCAGTTGGAGGTCTGTTTATGGTCAGTGTTTTGTGTTCTTTGCTCAACAGAGGGCAGCATTGCTTCATTTTGGTTAATTTCGGCACTCACTGTTCTGTAGTACTGTACACGCAGTGCATATATTTTAGCCCATATTCAAAGTGCATTTAATACATTTGTGTGCATTCAATACAATTGTGCACTTTTGTAAATGCAGAATCTACTGTATTTGTTTATGTTATAGTGATTTATAGGTTTTGGTGTATGTTAATGTCAACATCTAATTATTTCAGCTGTATTCTTTGTTTAAATGTCACATCTAGAGTGGTTATAACATTCCTAAAAAAGTTCTGAATGTGTCTAATGTGGTATAAAAGAGATCCTTTTTAATTTGTGGTTTGACAGTAAACAATAACTGTAGTGTTTTGGCGGTAGCTATGGTGAATATGGTCATTTTTTTGCACAGTGCTCACTCATTGGACCTGCTTAATCATAACCACATCCACAAACATCTGCATGCCCACTCACACGCTTACAAGCAGAAACGCTCACCTCGTGACCTGAGCCAGAGTTCACGCTCAAGACCTTCAACTCTTCAACCTCAGCTAGAACGATTCTGAGTAATATTAGTCAGTTAATTAGTGCTTGTTATGAAGAACAGTTACTGGTGCATCATCTTGTCATCTGAAGATGTTCAAATGTGAGTGAAATTTCAAAACTAGGGAAAGCATTTCAGCAAATAACGACTTAAGTTTAGGTCTTTTTCCCACGTAAAGCTAGACTTAGAATATAATGCACAACTCAGTATGTACAACTTTCCTGATGCTTCTTTGTCATTTTAGGAGCTCAGCAACATTGGTGACTGTTCATTTTTGTGGTAAGGAGAAGAGAGAAGTGTGAAAATAATCCAAAAAAGAAAGAAATCAGAGATTTGTAACCATATGAGGTGAGAAAATGTCTATGCATTGGTTAAAGTATTCCTTTAATGAAAGCTATGAAATATTTACACTACAGTTCAATAGGATTTTCTTAATGGAATACTTTTATTCAGCCAGAATGGATTAAATTGTTCAAAAGCGACAGTAAAGACGATTGTAATGTTACAAAAGATTTATTTCAAATAAATGCTGTCCTTTTGAACTTTCAATTTATGAATTAATCCTGAAAATAAAAAAAATATATATATCACAGTTTCCACCAAAATATGAAGCAGCACGGCTGTTTTCAACATTGATGATAATATCAAGAGTAGTGTTTTTGAAAAAAGTTTCTTCAGGCTGCATTTATTTAATCGAAAATACAGTAAAACAGAAATATTGTGAAACATTATTACAATTTAAAATAGCTGTTTTCTATTTGAATTCATGGTTTCCATGAAAATATGAAGCAGCACAACAGCATATTAGAATGATTTTGAAAGATCATGTGACACTGAAGACTGGAGTAATGATGCTGAAAATTCAGCTTTGATCACAGAAATAAATTGCATCTTAAAATGTATCCAAATAGAAAACAGCTATTTTAAATTTAAATAACATTTCACATTTTTACTGTATTTTTAATCAGATAACTTGATGAGCATAAGAACATTAAAGAATCTCACCGACTTCAGACTTTTGAACAACACCATCAAATATCAGCGTTCACAAAAAGTTCCCTCGGCGAACCACCTGTGACCGAACGCAGCAGGAAAACACACACATTCTCCATAATAAGCGTATTGTTTGGCTAACAGTTATTCTTTATGGACACAATGGGCAAAACTCCCAACTGCTGCAGCTCAGACGCGGCGGTGTCTTAGTTTGCATCCTCAGAAACTGGAAACCTCAGCGCTCTTATTGTCTTTCTAAACAAAATCATCTGGCAGCTCTCCCAAAGCCCTCCGGCCGCAGACACCTGCCTGTGGTCCTGAGCGGGACGTGTGTGTACAGTGGCACTGCGCGATTCAAGCTTCTGCATGTTAGCGGCCCATTCAGGAGATGTACTTTCCCTCCACTATTTTAATCATGTATTCATCAGCAGCACTTGAAAGCCATGACAGCGTGCTCTGATGTGTTTACACACCTTGCCCACATTGCGTGTCCCAGGATGCATTGGGACGTGTGGGTTTGGACACAATGGATGCTTGTCTTTTTGTTTTAGAGTCCGGCACGTCCTCCTCACGCTTTTTCTTTTCTTCTGTCGGTGTAAAAACGCTTGCCCTCACATGTCGGCCTGTAAATCCTCGGATGGGTTGCATCACATGCAGCGATGATTATATCCTTGCCTTTCATTCAGATCTTCCCTTTCAACCGTTTGCAACAAGATAATTCTGGGCTGAGTGTAGAAACCTCATGTGAAGGAATGTAGCAATTCTGAAAAATAGACCTTCAGTTGATTAGCCTGACACTTTTCCGATTGCTCTGTGATGAGATGACCTGTGACGTCCCTATTTAGCTTTTTTCTATGTTCATACAGTTTATTATTATATTATACACTCTCAGAAATAAAGGTACAAAAGCGGTCACTGGGGCGGTACCTTTTCAAAAGGTACATGTTTGTACCTAAAGGGTCCATTTTGGTACCTTAAAGGTACATATTAGTACTTAAAGTGTACACAATAGAACCTAATAGGTACAAAACTGTACCTTTTGAAAAGGGTACCGCCCCAGTGACAGCTTTTTTTTCTGAGAGTGTATCAGCATTTTATGACAGTTAAGTAAACCCATTGATGAATCTTAATTATTTGACAACTTTGATGTTCATTTTGTCATTTTTGCCCAGGTGGCATTTATATATATATATATATATATATATATATTATTATTATTTTTTTTACATATATTTTTTTATTTATTTCAGTTTTAGTTATTATAGTGCATCAAATTAAGTGAAATAAAATGTTGGCTTCGCAACGGGCTGAAATAAAATATCTTTTATTATAATAGATAATAGATTTTATGATATAATAGATTTTTATTATAATAGATAATTTTTATAATATTTTACAATATTATACTTTTATGGGTAATTTTTAAAAATATTTGATTTTACTTAACATTTAGTTTATTTTTAGTTACAAGTTTTTAAATAGTTTTAGTCAACTATAATAACCCTGAGTTCTTTCTTTTTTCTACAATCAAAATATGCTTCAGTCATTTTTATTAGTTTTTTTTTCAAATGTTTTTCTATAAATTTTTATTTCAGTTTGAACTATTTTAGTATGCCAAGTAAAAATTGAGAAATGCTATAAATGAGGAATGCTAATACATGTTAAAATATAATATATTGTTTTTAATTTTCTTTTATTTCTAGTAGTAGTTTTAATCAAGTATAATAATTTTCAATCAATATGTTTCAAATAAGTCAAGATAGCTTTCTTGAAAATATTGTTTTACTCAGTTTCTATGTTTTTTTGGACAAACCTCAGTGACGTCATCCTCTAGGAAGTGACATCATTTTGGTGGGAAAACAGCAGCAAAAACATCAGTAAGCACTAGCAATGGTTCTGCAGAACAGGAGTGACATGCATTCAAACTCTGATGAGGATTCATAACTTGAAAAGTTATCAACCACTATCTTGAAGATGACAACTATTTCTCATCTGAAAGTTTGCATTAATCACTGCGCAATAAAACTGTATGTTTGATGCCTTTAAACACGCAGTCGCTTATTGTTGCCCCCCTAAAAATCTCCCTGAACACTTCTGATCTTTCGCTGACAGTTAAGTGTGGCCATAAAGTTGTCAAAACATTGAGTTGGAGGTCTTTAAATACAGAGCAGATGCAGTAATTATGGTATAAGTAGGGAGCGTCTCACAGTAGCAAACCCCACAACACAGCTGAGACATCAAACACCGTCGCGAATCGATCTTACACTGTCAGCTCAAATGAAAGAGAAATTCTGCTGCTGATAGACTGATCACTCATGCGTTTCAGCCTGATGTTCTTAATGCATGTTAGCAGTTTATTAAAGAGAGAGTTCACCAGATCCTGCTGGATGAGCTTCATTCAAAGCTGCTGTAATGTCAATAAACAGATTATAATTATCCCAATTAACTATATTACTTGGTGGAACACTCATATGTCAAAAACATTTATATTTTCTTTGATATATACAGTGAGGCAAAAAAGTATTTAGTCAGCCACCAATTGTGCAAGTTCTCCCACTTAAAAAGATGAGAGAGGCCTGTAATTTTCATCATAGGTATACCTCAACTATGAGAGACAAAATGAGGGGGAAAAAATCCAGAAAATCACATTGTAGGATTTTTAAAGAATTTATTTGCAAATTATGGTGGAAAATAAGTATTTGTTCAATAACAAAATTTCATCTCAATACTTTGTTATATACCCTTTGTTGGCAATGACAGGGGTCAAACTTTTTCTGTAAGTCTTCACAAGGTTTTCACACACTGTTGCTGGTATTTTGGCCCATTCCTCCATGCAGATCTCCTCTAGAGCAGTAATGTTTTGGGGCTGTCGCTGGGCAACACGGACTTTCAACTCCTCCAAAGATTTTCGATGGGGTTGAGATCTGGAGACTGGCTAGGCCACTCCAGGACCTTGAAATGCTTCTTACGAAGCCACTCCTTCGTTGCCAGGCGGTGTGTTTGGGATCATTGTCATGCTGAAAGACCCAGCCACGTTTCATCTTCAATGCCCTTGCTGATGGAAGGAGGTTTTCACTCAAAATCTCACGATACATGGCCCCATTCATTCTTTCGCTTACACGGATCAGTCGTCCTGGTCCCTTTGCAGAAAAACAGCCCCAAAGCATGATGTTTCCACCCCATGCTTCACAGTAGGTATGGTGTTCTTTGGATGCAACTCAGCATTCTTTGAGTTTTTACCAAAAGTTCTATTTTGGTTTCATCTGACCATATGACATTCTCCCAATCCTCTTCTGGATCATCCAAATGCTCACTAGCAAAATTCAGATGGGCCGGACATGTACTGGCTTAAGCAGGGGACACGCCTGGCACTGCAGGATTTGAGTCCCTGGCGGCGCAGTGTGTTACTGATGGTAGCCTTTGTTACTTTGGTCCCAGCTCTCTGCAGGTCATTCACTAGGTCCCCGTGTGGTTCTGGGATTTTTGCTCACAGTTCTTGTGATCATTTTGACCCCACGGGTGAGATCTTGCGTGGAGCCCCAGATCGAGGGAGATTATCAGTGGTCTTGTATGTCTTCCATTTTCTAATAATTGCTCCCACAGTTGATTTCTTCACACCAAGCTGCTTACCTATTGCAGATTCAGTCTTCCCAGCCTGGTGCAGGTCTACAATTTTGTTTCTGGTGTCCTTTGACAGCTCTTTGGTCTTGGCCATGGTGGAGTTTGGAGTTGGACTGTTTGAGGTTGTGGACAGGTGTCTTTTATACTGATAACGAGTTCAAACAGATGCCATTAATACAGGTAACGAGTGGAGGACAGAGGAGCCTCTTAAAGAAGAAGTTACAGGTCTGTGAGAGCCAGAAATCTTGCTTGTTTGTAGGTGACCAAATACTTATTTTACCGAGGAATTTACCAATTAACTCTTTAAAAATCCTACAATGTGATTTTCTGGATTTTTTTTCTCATTTTGTCTCTCATATTTGAGGTATACCTATGATGAAAATTACAGGCCTCTCTCATCTTTTTAAGTGGGAGAACTTGCACAATTGGTGGCTGACTAAATACTTTTTTGCCCCACTGTGTGTGTATATATATATATATATATATATATATACACACAATATATTAATCAATTCATGTGTCTTAAAGGAAAATTGATTTTTTTTTTTTTTTTTTCAGTACTGAAATTCTAACATTGACCAATGGTGTGGGTTTGGAGGCGGGACAAATGGCAACCTGTTTGAAAACAGTCATTATGTTTGCAGTTCTGTTTGTTGCACATTCTACCAGTGCTACGCTGTGTGTGTTCAGTAATGAATTGTCTTTATCAGTTTGCTGGCTTAGTCAACCAACTCTAATCTAGATCCAGCAAAAAAAAAAAAAAATCACAATCCACAAAAATTAGCTGAGCATCACAACCCGAAGGCATCTGTTTCCAATATGTAGCGCGGCGGAAGGGTGGGTGCTTCATTTAGTGGCAAAAAACTACAGCCTACTTTATCTTTAAATAGCCTGCGGCTTTGGGCTGGACGGATGTGTGGCTTATTGTTGTATCCCAGATTCCATGAATCTAGACTACAGCTTCTGTCCTTTGAAGACAACAAGTGTACAATTAGAAGGGAATGTTTGCAATGCTCTTCTGCAGCCCCTGCGTGCTGCGCCGGACCCAGATGCAGCAGATACTGTCCACCGAACACCGTGTGTTCAGCCTCGACCACATGAAAGCACTCTCTGACTCATTAACCTCCTGCTCTTTCAAAGCCTTTGAAACAGATAATAATTATAATTTACTGCAGAAAGAACCAGGCAGGACTTTTGCTGCAAGTGTCGGCGCTTCTGAGCGCTGCGGTTTATCAGGAAAGGGGAAGTGCTGGAGCTTTTATGATGAGACATGATAAAACTGAAAGTATTTGTTGATTCATAATGATAAAATGCACAGCTTGAATCTAATACAAGTTTAGAATTTGTTGAAACAACATACTGTATGCATAAATAATGTGAACTGTTTTATAGTCTTGCTTCAGTATTTTTGTTTCCTACATTGTAAAAAAAAACTAAATGCAGAAGAAAAAGCTACAATGGACTTTAAAAAAAAATGTAATTTAAGTATATTGATACCTGTATTTTCACTTGTATTTTAACATAAAAATATAAAGAATGTATTTTGTTCTGTATGGGTTTAGTTTAAAAAGTTCATTGAACATAGATATTTAAAATATTAAAAAAATGCAAGCAAAAAAAAAAAAATCAAAATCAAATAAAATATAATTTTTATATATATTTATTATATTTCACCTGTATTTATACAAAAATTGATTGATTGATTTATTGCTGTATTGGTTTAATAGTTTAACTATTTATTGAACACTGATTTTAAATCTTATTTATTGCCATGTTTTAAAATATACAAAAAAGCAAAAAAAAAAAAAAAAAACTTACAAACTACAGTGGACTTTAAATTTACATTTTCAATATAAATAATCAAATATAATTAAATATATACTTTTACCTGTATTTTAACATAATATATATATATATATATATATATATATTTGTGTTAGTTTAGTTTAACTATTTATTGAACATTGATCTTTAATCATATTTATATTGCAACGTTCTAAAATATACACAACACACACACGCACACAATGGACTTTAAATATATATTCAATATAAATAATAATAAAATGTATTTTAACTGTATTTTAACATATGTTGTGCTGTATAGGTTTAATTGACTTTTTATTGAACATTGATCTTTAATCATATTGCTTCATTTCACCTCTAATCACATTCTAATGCAAAACAACATTATCAATACAAATAATGGAAATTTAATTTAAACATTTTATGGATTTAATTAAATTTTTTTTAAACCTGTATTTTCACCTGTAATTTAACAACAAAAACATATCAAAAATATATTTTGTGCTGTATGGGGTCTATATTTGATCTATAATTTACTGCACAAAAAAAACACAAAAAAAACTAGACTGGGTTTTTGAATTTTTAGATGCTGTGTGCGGTTTATCAGGAAAGGGGGAGTGGTTTATGATGAGAAATGATAAAACTGAGATTATCTCTTTAATAACTGTATGTCATTTTAGGACACTGCAGTGCATTATGGGCTCAATGCATGCTTGAATGCCATTAAATCTTGCTTATTTTTCCTCTAAGAGCAGGAAATTCCAGTTTCTGCCGATGCAAATGTTTGACAAATTCACACACTGTGATACTCTTAGCAGTAGCCACAATCATCTGTGATCATTTCCTACCCAAAAGAGACCACAGAAAAACATCTGTCCGGTTTAATGAGAAGAACAGAGCTTGAGCTGCTGTATCTACTAGAAAGAGTTGTGTCATTATTAGTCATGTGTTTGCTAAGGCAAGTATCTCAATATCTGTTACTCATGCTTAATGTTAGTGATGGGATCAGACCTCTAATATTAAGTGTTAAGCTTTGATGTGTGTTTCGACCTGCGGATTTTGGGGATCCAGACATAAATGATTCCTCAAATCATGTGCTATACCATTTTTACCTGCTGGACCATATACTGTTATACTTTTTTAAATAAAATTTTAAATATTTTTTTAATTTTAATTTTAGTTAAAGTTTTATTAATTGTGTTGTTTTTGTTATTTACTTATTATTATTATTTTATTTATTTATTGTTTATTACTTTAATGTATATACACATACACACACACACACACACACACACACTATTTATGTATACTATATATGTCATTGAGATTTGATTAAATGTTTTATAAATATTTTGAATTTTTTTGTTTTAAAGATTTACACACACATTTGAGTTTCATTGAGATACTATTATTTCATTTTTATTAATATTTTGAATTCTTTTTTTATTTTAGGTTTAGTTAAAGATGTTTTTTAGTTTAGCTATGTTTGTTGTTTTTATTACTTTTTCAAAATGGTTTTAAAATTTTATATTAATATTATTTATAAAAAAATGTAATTTTTGAATATATGTACATAATTAATTATTTATTTTGTTTTAGTTATTTTACTTCAGCTAAATAAAAATGAGAAATGTAGCTAAAATACAATATTCTTTTTTATTGTATATTAGTCACCATTTACGTGATTGCAAGTAACGAAAATGTTTTTTTTCAAAAAAAAAATGTATGGCTTTTAGCTTTAGTTTTGGTTTAGTTAACTGTAATACCCTGAGACCCCACATTAAAGGACCTGAGCCAGATCTAGAGTCCAGAAGATCACATAGATGTGAGATAAATAACCATGTAGCATACTACAGACAGTATACTTCCTTTTACCCTAATTTGAATAATTTATATAAAAGGCTTATAGCTAATAACCCAGATTTAAAAGCTGAAACTGTCGTAGTAGAAAAGCTAAACTCCTGGTGGAAAACTATAAATGGAAGTTGCACAGAAATCCACAAAATTCCACTGGTCAGGCCGAGCTCAAGCCACAGAGATCAATGTCACACACATTGACAGCTGCGGCCGGGGTCCGCCGTCTGTGCCAGCGTGCTGAAATAAAGACCGCCTGTCCAATTCCCTCCATCCCTTACCCACAATACTAACAGCGGGAAAGATCTTCATCGAGTTTGTTTAGGGAAATAATGCTGCTCCAGCAGCAGAAAACTACTTACTGTACATTTACAATAGCTCACAATGATGCTAAAGGCACAAACAACAAAGGTTAACCAAGAAAATACAGAATACCTGTGGCAATCTCTTTATTTTATTTATAAAAACAAGCTTATACTCAGAATATGTCTTGCTACGTTAAAAGGATACATTTTGCTCACTATTGGTCTTGTATTTATGTGTTAGGGGCCTTTTTCCACCTGTACAGCTGTCTTTATATTTACTTGATTTTTTATATTTTTCTTTCCCTCTAATAAGTTTCCTGTAGTTCAGTTGGTAAAGCATTGCGCTCGCAACAGCAAGGTCATGGGTTTAATTCCTAGGGAACAAAAACTGGTACATCATATAATGCATATAATTCACATTGGATAAAAGGATAAATTATATGTCCATGAATATTCAATAAAAATATTGATGGACATAATATAAAATAGCCTAAATATAGGACTTATTATTAATTTATTAATTCATTAATTCATTATTTGTTTATTTATTTTTGGAATGTGATTATCATTTATTTTAGGTTTACATTTTTTAATTATTAAAATTTTTCTTCATGGTTGCAAATACCGAAAACTTATGTAACCCTAAAAGACTAGGCTCAAACAACAAATTATGATTACAATGAACAAGACTTTACATTTGCATTCATGCATTTGGCAGACACAGTGTCTTGCATTGCATTAAAGGTGTACATTTTATCAGCTTGTGCGTTTCCTAGGAATCGAACCCATTACCTTGCTGCTGTTTGATGAAGCTATTTGATGTGTAGCAATTGTTTGAGTTAACTGATGATCTGCATGTACCATAATAATCATTTGGAAAGTTCATGAGAATTTGCTGGCACTCAAACCCATAACCATGGCATTGCTTGAGCTACATGGTGTTTTTAAACAAAATACAAATACAAATTTGTATGAAACAACAGGTCATGATAAAGATTTTACATTTGCACGCATGCATTTGACAGATGCTTTTATCCAGTGACTTGCATTGAAGGTGTACATATTATCAGTTTATGCATTCACTGGGAATCAAACCCATGACCTTGCCAGTGTTTGATAAAGCTACAGATCGAGCATGTGTTGCAATTAATTAAGTGTAATATAAATTTTTTGAAGAGTTCATGAGTGAATTTGCAGGGAATCAAACCGCAATCACAGCTGCAGGAAGCTGTGTTTAAACAAAATCTGTTTTTTATTATGATAAAGATGTTACATTTGCATTTGATAGATGTTTTTATTCAAAGTGACTTGAATTACATTATACTGTAGGTGTACATTTGATCTGTTCATGCATTTCTTGGGAATCGAACCCATGACCTTGCCACTGTTTGATGAAGCTAGTAAAAAAAGGATGTCTGCTTACAGAATACTCATTTGGAGAGTTCATGAGAATTTCCTGGGAATCAAACCCATGACCTTGGCATTGTTTGAGCTACAAAAATGTATGTTTAAAAAAAATAAATAATTTGTTCCCAGTTTTGCATTAAACAACAGGTATTTTCATGTATGCATTTGACAGATGCTTTTTTCCAAAGTGACTTGCATTGCACTGAAGGTGTACATTTTATCAGTTAATGCATTTCCTGGGAATCAAACCCATGACCTTGCCGCTGTTTGATAAAGCTACACATTTGGCTCATGTTGCAATTATTCGAGTTAAAAAAACAAAACAAAAAATCATCTGCATACAGAATAATACTCATTTGGAGAGTTTTGAGAATTTCCTGGGAATCAAACCCGTGATCTTTGCATTGTTTGAGCTACAGAAAGGTATGTTTCAACAGAATCATTTGTTGCCAGTTTTGCATTGTTCACTCAATTTCCATTCGACCAGCAGTTATGACAGAACTACCGCATACTGTAGGTACTAAAGATCTGTAGGTCAACAGTGTTGTCTTTACCTTACAACATTGCACCTTTTATTGCTAACAGTAAGATGTTTGTCTTTAGGTTTAAGGACAAAGACAGCGTTCAGCATAATATGACATATGTTCAGCAAGTCTTTGTGAGGGTTTCAGGCCCCCGGTGACAGATTGAGAGGAAGATGGAGCGGAAGGTTTTTGTCAAAACGTGTGATTGATGGGATCCTGCACATTGTTGATCATGTGTGGTGGTCCAGGTCACCCAAAGACATGCTGCTCAAACAGCCAGAGGAAATGCAGATGACGTTCAGCAGGCCGCTCGTAGATAAAGTGATAACTGCTGCTTTTCAACGCTTCCTTTTAATCACTGCATTATTGATAAATGCAGTATAAATCCTGTCAGACTAGCTTTCAGCACAACAATCGTATAGTTCATTGCCTTTAAGGCATACACCATATGAGGCTCGAGATGGTTTGAGATGATGAACAGAACTATATCTTTGTCGCTTTTGTGTATTTGGTTGAATCGATGTAGCTGAGGCCTTTGAGCAAAAGATCCTCTGCAGTGAATGGGTGCCGTCAGAATGAGAGTCCGAACAGCTGATAAAAACATCACAATAATCCACACCACTGCAGTCCATCAGTTAACGTCCCGAGAAGACAAAAGCTGCATGTTTGTAAGAAACAAATCCATCAAGAAGTTTTTTAACCTCAAACTGTTGCTTCCAGCCAAAATAATCCATAATAACACTTCCTCTGGTGAAAAAGTCCATCTATTATTGTCTCTCTCATCAAAATCCAGCCACATATTTGTTTAGGGCTGTTTTGGACTTGTTTGGTTTGTGGTGCTTGATCTGTGCAGATTTCTCTCCTGATTCAGACCAGACCACTTTATTTATTTTGTCTTATGGACTTGTATTTTAGCCGGAAGCTACGGTTTTAAGTTATAAATTTGTTTCTTACAAACACGCAGCTTTTCTCTTCACAAGATGTTAACTGATGGACTAGAGTGGTGTGGAGTACTTGTGCATTTTGTGATGTTTTTATCAGCTGTTTGGACTCTGATTCTGACGGCACCCATTCACTGAAGAGCATCCATTGCTGAGCAAGTCATGCTACATTTCTCCAAATCTGATGAAGAAACAAACTCATCCTAATCTTGGATGTCCTGAGGGTGAGAACATTTTCAGCAAATCTACATTTTTGGGTGAACTATTCCTTTAAAATTGCATTGCATGTGATTTTAATGTAAAATACTGCCAAATGTATAGTTTTTGCAAGAAACAAACTATGAATTACCATCTAATTTACAGTGAAAAGAACATTATTAAAAGTCACATTACATATAATTTTATTTTATATAAATGGTTTTGTTACTTATTTTGCTATCAGTCATGTACATTTGTGTTTTGTGAGATATCTTAAGTTATTTAGTTCATATTTATAGCCTTGTTTTAGAGTTGTAAAATATCCAAGTACCAACATGCCCTTCCATAATACCTGAACCATTGTCACCAATATTTTCAATTTCTGGCAACCACAGCTGCTGTTTGTCCATAAATGTAACAGTTTATGTTTTAAAGTGAGTCCCAAACATTAATTGATTGCAAAACACATGGGTAGAATGTATTTATTTTCATCCTAATGATTGTTTCCACAGGAAACGCCGTGCTTACAGATCATAATGCGTTCAGAAATCATGTAAAATCTCTCAGGAACTAATCAGTAAGTCGACCTCTTTGCTTCTCAAGATAATTGCAACACATGCCAAATGTGTAGCTTCATCACATCAAAACACTGGGAATGATTAGGAATGATTTTGGGTCTTTCCAGCAACCGCCCATTGCTGTCTTCCACCGGTCAGCTAAACGCTACATCATGGTCTGTGTAACTGATGTGTTTAGCAGTGATAAAGGTTGTTATCTTCTTCATCCACCTCACAGATGACCCAGCGAGGGGCCAGACACGAGATGATTGTTTGTGGCATTGATGTAACGTCTAGAAGAGCTTCAGTCTGTAATTATGTGAAGTGCTCATGAAGGAGACAGACACGGGGAAGATGAATATTCCCCAAGCATGTGGGGCAAAATCTGATGAAGAGTCGTCTCTGTAAACCATAAAAGCATTCAGAAACATCCAAACCAAAGATCACGCCGTGAAGCTTCTCCGTATTGATTCGGGAGGTTCTCTTCAGCTCGAGGTTCTCCACCCTGAGCGTTAAACAACAGCAGCGTTTATGTGGATAACTCCTGCGTGTCGTGTTGCATCAAATACCGCAGTGTTGTAGCACTCAGATATATACTTGCACCACCAATACTTATTTATACTGTAATTTTACTGAGCTTATGTCTTTATTTACTTTCATTGCAGGTCTGGTTCTCATATGGTGGTTAGTAATAGAGATACACACTAATATCTCATTGAAGACACTGGGTATGTTCAGAATACCATACTAACTACTGTTTTTGCAAGTAAGTAGTAATCCAGTAATCATATTTTGTGTAAAATTGTGGCAATATAGTAAGTCACAAGTCAGGAAAGAGATATTATATTATCTAGTTTATTCATCATACTGAAAATGGAAGGATCGTGCAGGGAGAAAAAAAAATGCATGCTGGCAAAATAGTGAATGCAGTATGCACTTTTTTTCCTTATTATTTTATTGGTCAGAAGTAACTTTTACACACAGCTGGTTCAAAAGTGCAAAGTAATATTTATTTCAGAGATTATAAGTACACAACATGTACGTAAAAAAAAATAACTAGATCATGTGATGACGATGGAACATGCTACGTTTTGAAAGTTTTATCCTTGCATATTGTGTATTGTTTATCAAAAGACTTTTTGAAAATAGCTGGCAGGTTACAGTATATACTGTATAGTACGCATTGTTCCTTTTAAACATAACCAATATCAAGTCAACAGTAGCAGTAAACCTGTAGTTAATTCATAGCATCAATTATTATAATCCTTCTAAGTATGAACTCCAAAACTAATTTTCGAAGACTAATTTGAAATCCTTGGGTATTACAAGATATGAAATTTATGTATATGTATATATTGAATGATATTTATACTATATACTAATATATAGTCAAATATCAGAGTTATTATTGTTACCTACAAAAATGTTACTTGAACCAAAAAAAAAATAAATAAATACTGAAAACGAAATAATAAAAACTGAAATAATAATAATATTAATAATAATAATAAAATGTAAAAATGTATAATAATCTGCATTAAACCAATGTTTGATTATTTTGTTAATGAAATGTATTAACTTATTTTATTTCAGATAGTTGCCAAGGTTTTCATTTTCTTCAATTTGAAGTCCTAAAATAACTAAAACTAATAAAAAAAAAACTATATGGACATATAAAAAGAAACTAATAAAAATGACAAAAACAAACACCTCAAAATTACTAAAATTTTAACTAAAATTAAAGTGAAAACAGGAAATCTAAAATAAAATCTAATTTAAAATATCAACAAAACTATAAAAATATTTTAATGACAAAACAGTATATGTACAGAGGCTCAAAACGATATTATTTACGGATATTATGAGATATAACTCATACTTGACCTCTAGGGAGAGGTGGGTGACAGTCATAATTTGAAGGGGAAGGTAAACAGTGAAAGACGAGCTTTTTGTGGCTTAATTCGGTCAAATTCCCCATTACACAGAATATATTTTCATATCAAGTGAAATGTGAGGTTTGAAAAACATCATGACGGTCACTTACAGAGGAATAATGGAGCACAGCTTCTCTGCGTCCTGTGTGTGTGTGAAACTGAAGATCAGGAGGGAAACCTCAGAGCACAACGTGTGTTTGTGATGAATGACGGGGTGAACACAATGTCATGTTATTCAAACGGCCGTATTTCATATCCTGACTAGACCACACAGAATATTGTGTTTCCAGTGACAATGCTCGGGCTGTAACCTCACACCGCACTAGTAACTGTTTCTCCAGTATTAGCATTTTGCATGTCATGTATTTAGCATATATGTGTTTTTAACAATTGCAGCTTTTTTTGTCTTTTTTTTTTTTTTGGAGATCAGGCGTGCAAAAGTTAAGCAGCACCCTTATGTTATTATTATTATTATTATTATTATTATATAAATATTGAATATATTTTATATATAAATATTAAATATTTATTTAAATATGGACTGTCAGTTTACAAAACTTGCATTTCATTTATTATATATATTTCTATAATCATTTGTTTATTTTTGGGGTATATATATATACAGTATATATATATATATATATATATATATATATATATATATATATATATATATATATATATATATATATATATATATATATATATATACAAACAATAAAATATAATTTAGTTTATTTTAAATATATGGTTTCTTTTTATTATTATGCATAATCATCATCTTTGTTTTTGAAACAATTTTATTTTTTGTATTTTATTTATTATAATCTTTTAATATTTCACATAATTTATATATTTTTAAATATTAGTTATTTATTTATTAGTAGTAGAATTTAGTAGTAGTAGTAGTCTTTATAATATTACAGAAAACATTTAATGTGTTAATTTATATATTGTCAGCTTACAAAACATGTCATTTCATTCCCATATACATTTATAAGATGTATTTTTTCTATTTTTGTAAATATGTTGTTTATTTATTATTATTGTTGTTGTTACTAATAATCACTATCTGTATTTATTTATTTGTTTGTTTGTTGGTTGGATACTGTCAACTCTAAAACTTTGTTCTCCAGGGTGTTTACAGATTCTTCTGTCAATTTTTCACTCAGTGGAGTTCAGCAGATGGAATGCCGCCCCAGAGTTCAGCCAGGAATCTGTTATCAGTAACGGCCTGATGCATCAATCCATTGTGTCTCGTCAGAGTCTTTACTTGACTGAAGGAATGTGTTACATATGTTTAGTCTCTTTCTTTCTCTTATTTATATTTATGTTTCTTTTTTCTTTTTCATGAGAATATGTATTTGTTCTGCTATTAAGGAAAGTTTTTTCTTTATGTATACCATGAATATATTACATGATCACATTTAAGTACCATAGTATTAACATGTTACTCCAAGGTACTATACCATGTTTTTTCATAGTACATCCAAAAAAAAATAAATAAATAAAAATGGTATAAAAAAAAAAAACAGGTATTTTTAGAAGTTCTTTTCAATGTTAAATCATTTTGTACTGTAAAAATTCTTTTTTGAAAGTTGTAAATTAAACAAAGATTATAGGACTCAGATTTTCTAATTCAAAATTTCACATTTAATGCTACTTGCCATTTCTTTGTAATTGTTTGTGAAATTTACTGGAAATGTCTAAGTGAAAATAATTTCTACACAACATTTTTCAGTGTATTTTTTATAATTGTTGGGTTGTGTCAGAATGACATTGTAACCATGTTTAAATGTCAAATACAACACAAACTGATCCCCTTAAAAATACCCATACCATATGTTTTGGTGCTTATTTGTGCTTAATCCTGGTTTTTGAATTTAAAAATAAATAAATAAATAAAAACAAATGTTAAAATCATTAAGAATTTAAAAAATAAATAAATAAATGCATGGCAAAAATGTAGCACTTTGTGACAGTATATCAGTCTGATCCCGTATAAACATCAAAGGCCCATTGCCATACATTTGCATATCAATGATTTGACCCCCACAGTCCATCAGCCGTTATCTCCACCAATCACCTCACAGGTGTCAATCCTCACTCGTCTGGCTGATCATCTGAAGCTGATCAGCGGCTGTTTAAAAGGCTCTGTCCGTGCCGTGTTTTGTTTGACTCTGCTACTCACATTAATGATGCTCTGTGTGATTCTCAAGCTCTTGTTTTTAATGTTAAGTCCGTGTTCTCTTACTTTTATAGACACAGAAAATGTTAACATGCAAGAAAAGCTGTTTTTAAGTTCGATGGGTCTCTTGAGTCGCCCGAAACCATCACACCAGGCTCCAGTGCCGTCTCTGCTGTGGAAGATGTTCAAGAAGGGCGGCAAACAGACCTCGACATCTGACATCGATCCATGTGTGGTGTCCGAGTATGGAGTCCGGGGGAATATTGTCAGGTTCGTCCAGGATCAAGGTGAGGCTTTGAGAGTTTAGGTCAGTCTTATTATATCCTCATAGTTTTTTAGAAATTTGAATACAATCTTGGTAATGGTATTTGTTTTATTACCATTTTTCCTTCCTCTAATCAGTGTTTCAAAAACCTGTTTTCTTTGAGTAATTGTAATTAGTTAAGTTCTATTCATGTTAGTATTTTCTAAAACCCCTAACAAACAAAAGCCAGTTTCTTTATGACCTCATCCTGCAGGAAGTGACCTCATTATTGATGGATGGAAAATTGAACCGCACAAATGCCAAGTATTGGCAGGGTATTTTTCTGTAAATCGAGCTATAAAAAGCTTTAGGCAGTCTCTTACACCCTTTAATTGAAAACTCCTTTATTGCTCTTCATAACATGTTTCAGACTAGTGGGAAGAAAACATGCAAAATGCACATTTAGGTGTTTATTTTAATGAACTTTATCCATTTACATCAGTAGTTTTCTCGAGTTTTTAATTTTTTTTTTCTCTCTCTCTTCAGTGGCACACAGAGACAGATTTAGTTTTTCTATACATATTCTGAGGGTTTCTATAGAGGGCTTTATGTATCATTCACCTAATTATAATGCATATCTTTAAAGGCGGTTTTCTCAAAATGAGTTTCTCTAATTCTGCAACGTTTACACAGACCAACATTTACTGTTTTATTCCTATCTCTACAGGGTTTATATCAGTCGTCTGATTTTTATACAACCATTCTATTCCTTTTTTTTTTTTTTTTTTTCCTGACAGCATTTTCTGCTTTATGCAGTAATGAAGAGATCCAAAATCCCCTCTTTTTAAAAAAATAAAGTATGGTAATCTCTATTAATTCTACCCTGCTCACCTGTGGTGTCTTGCCTTAAATTATAACCTTTTTATGTTAGAGTTCAAAAGGTTCTGCAGAACAGGAATAACCCACTTGCACCATAACACAAAGCTTGTTTTCCCCCCAAACAGGTAGTCTGATATCTGCTCCGGCCGTCCACTGCTTTAATTGTGTGAGAAGGCATCTGTTTTTCAACATGTCGGTGCTGGAGGATGTTGAGCAACTCTCCTTTGCGCAGCTGGAAATGAAGTTCAAACAGGATCTGGCTCACGTGGGACTGCATGTTTTCAGCGTGGACCTGTACAGGGTTCTGAGGACCACGCTGAAGGGAGTGACTCATGAGTCCAGCCGTAAATTACTACTGTCTCGGTCGCTCGGGCCTAGTACACACGCTTCTGTGCACGTCAATCTGACCGAACTGGCCGAATCCTGGAGAAAACCAGGTAAGAACTATGGGATGCAAGTTGAGTTGCAGCTCAATCACTTGGGAAACATGCTTCAGGAGCATGCATATGTGAAAAACCCACATTCGGCTGTGCAGATTGCTCAGATGCCAGAGTTGTACACGTCTCTGGTGGTGGTGTCGTTGAATCCACTTCAATGCAGGTCCAGGAGAAAGCGAAGCGCTGCGTATTACTTTCCTGTGACGCCCAGTAACGTGTGCAAACCCAGAAGGCTTTACATTGAATTCAAAGATGTGGGTTGGCAGGACTGGATCATTGCGCCTCAGGGGTATTTGGCCAATTACTGCCACGGAGAGTGTCCTTTCCCTCTGAGTGAAAGTTTGAACGGGACGAACCACGCAATCCTGCAGACACTGGTCCATTCGTTTGATCCTAAAGGGACTCCTCAGCCCTGCTGCGTTCCTATCAAACTGTCCCCCATCTCCATGCTCTATTACGACAATAACGATAATGTGGTTCTGAGACATTATGAAGACATGGTGGTGGATGAGTGTGGATGCAGATGAACTCAAGTTAATTTTAAATGCAGAAGTCCATATCTTTCTCAAAAATATTAAAATGGTTCTTTTTACTTGTTCAATGATAATGTGGTTCTCTTGGACATTGAGGACATTGTGGGAAAATGTGGATGCACACGACCTGTAACTTGTTAAATAAACTTCATTTTATTATATTGTTTTTTTTTTTTTTTTTGCTTTTCTCTAACATGGTTTCAGTGGCTTTTAATATTTTAGACCAGAGAAATGTTAATGTTTTGTTGATGTATTGGACCAGAGTTAGAAACTGTTTGCAGTATTTCATAAAAGGACAAATGAAATTGCTAGTCTTGGAGTATATGGGTGAATTTGTCCTTCCAAATTAAAATGTCTTGTGTAACGTGAAAGGGGAAAAACCCTGTTGTTGCTGAAATTTAAGTAGATTAAAAAAGGCGTAATATAGGTATGTGTAAATAAAAATATTGCTTGCATAAAATTACACTGATCCACATTTGAAGTGGATCAAAACCTTTCATAAGTGGTCCTGAATCCTAAAACCAAAATGCAATCTTGTCTTAGAACAACTCTGAACTTTTATTTTTTTGGGTCCAGGTCAAATGTTGACTACAGTGTATTTATATATATATATGGGCGCTGTCCGTGTGTGTAGTTGTCATGTTTTGGCCTATATGATGTATTTGCAAAACAAGTTTACACTTGTACACTTGTTGACTTCCATTTTTGCGTTTTTCATATTTGTCCTATCCTGGAAACTACTGAATAGGCTCTTTTAATGGCAGGTTCCTTTTGTAACATTGCCCCATTTTATGGTTTATGTAATTGTTACAGACTTTAAGGTTTGTCTTCACAAATGAACTTACCCCACCCTACGAAATATTGGCGGGAGCAAAAAGTGTGACAACTAGCCCCGGTGTCCTGCTTCACATTAATCGTTGTTGCCACAAGTTGGCGCACTGGCTCTGAATATGAGCGCTTGGTAGTGAGCGTCCTTTTTTCATTTAAAGTTACTTAAACATTTGGCATCTAAATATATTCTTAGTGATAGAGTAATGATTAATTGACTTCAATTACAAAATAAATGTAATGACCAAGTATGTTTTATTAAATTTAATAAATAAATCGAATACAGCAGAAACGTCCCATATTTCCCCCCTGTTACTTACTTAGATGAACTCTGAACTCTCCAAAGGCGCGTTTGTCCACAAGAACCCATACACGTCCAGAGCTGATGAATTTTGTCATGACATCAGAGAGTTAATAAAGACACACGAGGAGAGAGAGAGAGAGAGAGGACGAGTGAGAGAGAGACTCTGTTGCACACTTGCGCACTGCGCGTAAAGGACACACACGTACCCAAACTCTCGCCGCGACTTGTTTCGCTCAAAAGTGGATCTTATACGCGTGCTTCCCTCTGTTTCAACACCTACGGCTTAACTTTGTACAGCGGTGACGGTGGAATATGTGTAAGAAGAGGTCTCCCACTGTCTTCTGCAGATAATCAGCTTTTCTTTAGTGATCTGTAAGATGGAGCTGAGTGAAACGGGAAATTCTAAAAGAGGAGCAGATTTATGCGAAGACCTCACCAGACTGTGTTGATCATCTCGTGTGCCATGAACAGAAGATCAGCTGCGCTTTGGTGTTCAAACTGGACTTTATCTGAAGCACTTGTACACCTACGGGGAAGATCGCGAATGCACTCGATTTAGTCTCTTTACTTGCGTTTAAGGTCGAGTGTCCGCGAGTTTTTACGTACGACTTTTACGCTTTGTGTTATTTTAAGAGCGCAAATCTACTATTATGACAGGCTTTGGCTCATGGAGCTTCTCCTATCCAGATGGATCTAGCGCAGGTCGGCGTTCCTCCGTAAAGCAGCTCTTAAGGTGGCTTTGATGCACGAAGGATCCTCCAAACTCTCACAATGGCTCGATCAAACACGGAATATGGTCACATCTCCTGGCCTGAGCCCATCTGATCTCGTTCGTCTCTGATCTGTCAGGTTTAGCGCGATCATGGTCTCCTCCGGCTGCGCTCTGATGGTTCTAATGGTCACTCAGGTGTTCTTCGGAGGCTCCAGTGGACTCGTTCCCCAGATCGGCCGGTCCTCTCTGTCTCAGGATGTCCTACACGCGTTTGAACTTCGACTTCTGAGCATGTTTGGACTCAAACACAGACCGAGTCCCAGCAGGTCTGCGGTGGTTCCGCAATACATGATGGACTTGTACTCGATGCACTCGGTGAACGCGGAGCAGAACAACAGCAACAGACCCAAGGGCTCCTTGGGGAAAGGCTCGGAAAGATCTGCCAGCCGCGCGAATACGATCAGGAGCTTCCACCATGATGGTAAGCAAGTGTTTACTTCAAGAATTCTCACTCTCCACCTTCTCCAAATTCCTGCTTTCCTTTCTTATCGTGCCTGACAGGAATTGAGATTATCTACAGACTGTTTGATGAGGAAATGGCAGTTTATTTATACAAAGTCTGATGTTCAGAGCTCATTTTCTGTAGTCTGTAGCCCCAAAAGTTCCCAAATGGCAATGTTTATATATGTAAGTTTATAATATGTATGCATGTTTATATATGCAATGTGTATATATATAGCTCGCTACAGGTGCATTTTATTTGTAGTTTTTCGTGTTTTCCCCCCTCAAATCTCATCTCACTACCTACTGTATGCATTCTTACTGAGTAAATAAAATAATATTTTTTTTATTTAATTATTAATTTTAAGTAAGTATTTGGTTTTAGTATTACTACTACTGTTAAGAGTTTTTGAATATATTTCAAGATATATTTTTAATCTTTCCATTGTTGAATTGCAAGTAATTAAAAAAAAAAATAATAATAATAAAATATATATATATATATATATATATATTATATTATGTAAATGATAAATGGATGACATGCAGTGAACTAGAAATGCCCTTTGTGTTAGTTTACCACCTCTTAAGTAATCATGTTGTGTTAACCGTGATAAGTTATCACTTTTTAAGCGTTTTAAACCAGTGTGTCCAGTAAGAGGTCAGTAAAAGTCACATCCTGTCAATGAGTGTAAACAAGAAGTTTGACAGAGTACAAGGAACTGGCATTGATTCAAACAGCCAAAGCTTCCCATAAACGTTACGATTGGTTTTCTTCCAGAATCCATGGAGGACCTGTCCAGTTTGAGCGGAAAGACGACTCAGCGTTTCCTCTTCAACCTGACCTCCATCCCGGGAGAGGAGTTGGTGACGTCAGCAGAGCTGCGGATTTTCCGAGAGCAGGTCGTGAGCAATGGCAGCAAGGGATTTCACCGCATTAACATTCACGAGGTCATCAAACCGTCTGGTTCCTTTCAAGAACCCATCACGAGACTCCTGGACACCAGGCTGGTTCAGCACAGCTTGAGCAAGTGGGAGAGTTTTGACGTGAGCCCTGCCGTTACGAGGTGGACCGCGGATGGGCATCCCAACCACGGCTTCGCGGTGGAAATAGTTCACCCGGACCGCGCAGAACAGGACTCCAAAAGACACGTCCGCATCAGCAGGTCCCTGCATGACAGAGAGGACACGTGGCCCCAAATGAGGCCGCTGTTGGTGACCTACAGCCACGACGGGAAGGGAAACGTGCTGCACTCTCGCGAGAAGAGGCAAGTGCGGACAAACAAACAGCGGAAGAAGCAAAAAGCCAACTGCAGGAGACATTCCCTGTATGTGGACTTCAGCGACGTGGGGTGGAACGACTGGATAGTCGCCCCGCCAGGCTACCATGCCTTTTATTGCCAGGGCGAGTGTCCGTTTCCACTGGCGGACCACCTGAACTCCACCAACCACGCTATTGTACAGACACTGGTGAACTCGGTGAACAGCAACATTCCCCGGGCCTGCTGCGTTCCCACGGACCTGAGCCCGGTTTCACTGCTCTATCTGGACGAATATGAGCGGGTGATCTTAAAAAACTACCAGGACATGGTCGTGGAGGGCTGCGGATGCCGCTGACGCCCCTGGACGTCTACAGACACTTTATTTTTCCCAATACTAAACTTTATTTATAATAAAGTAAAACACATATTTTGGAGAAGTATATAAAGATATATTTATGTTCACTATTGGGAAAATAAATATTTTAATCAGAGTTAAACAAACTTTTTCTGATGTACGTTTCGATCCGCGTATGAAGTATACGTATTTTGTATTTATTTCTACCGCAGTCATTTTTGGTGTAATAGTTGGTGACACTTTACAATCCCATTAGATAACATTAGTTAATGCATTAACTAACAATGCAAAGCAATACATTCGTGCACCGTTTTTATTTTATGAATACATGTTGAAACTTACAAATTATTAAAAAAAAAAAGATCAATCAACAGTTTTTTTATTGTTAGTTCATGTTAACTAATGTTCACAAATGGAACCTTATTGTAAAGTGTTGCCATGTTTTTAATGCATAATCAAATAAGAAAATAGCTTCTTCATGCAAAAAAGTTGCAGTGCAAAATGCAGTAGCTACTTCTCTTTGGTGGAAATGCAGTAATGCATTAAAATATATCGCAAAGCACTTACCATTGGAAATGCATTGGCCAAATCTGACCCAATTCCATCAAATGATCAAAACAAAAAAGCATGCAGAGCTGGAGTTTGCAGTGTAGACGGAGCCAGTGTTTTAGAGATGTGGCAGTAAATGTGAATGCACTTATTTCAGACCAATGTGACAGGTAGTTGACACTGAATTCTCAGGAAATTAGCTGGTGTGAGTTTAATCCCACAGTATGAGCTCTTGAAATCAACCTATTGCCTGGAGACAATGACTATTGTGTTTCTTCACACTGGTCCTTATGCATTGGTTGCGTAAAGGTGGCTTCCTCCAGCTTTATATTGAAGCCTTGCTAATTAAGAGCCATTCACTATATGGCACTCTAAAGTCAAGAGCTAGGAAGTGTTTAATTAGAGGGACCTTGTTTAAAACGTGAGGATTGCCATGTAATTAAGTTGCTCAAAATAAAGAGTACAGAATGCAAAATGTATATGCTGACAGAGACAAATATAGTATGCACTTCTTGGCTTAAAAAGCCAAATGTCTATGAAAAAAAAAAAACATAATATGAAGCATGCTTTCATTTGTCTCTACAGCTGTAGGTTATAGCCAAAATCAGATGCATTTCGGAAAACGTGACTAGCTATGACTCTAGCCTTATCTAGATTTTTATATGCAATTTTAAAATTGAAGGATATTCAGAGTACGTGCCCTTTAGCAACATCTACTTATCCCGTGTGAATCATTCTCCACGTTGGCCCTTGAAAATATAGTCTGTTAAGAAACCGAGCTTTTATTGGGTTGTCTTGAGGTTAAACATACGTCAAAGGAATCACAACTTGACTTTCTTATGGATCATAAAGCAAGACTGTGGGAAGTACAGCTTTCCTCTCGCAGGCAGGTTTCTCTGAAATGTAACGTGTTACGCACCGCTGGTAAAAATGCCTTGATGTCGAGCTATTTGAAAATGGACAGTCTGAGTTCATTAAGGGGTCGGTAACAGTATGGTGCTGGGCTATGGGGCATATGGACGCTTCAAATGAACATGTATGGTTTACAGATGTTGGGAAGACACACCCTACCTATCAAGATGGTTCCTGAGAGCAATATGCGCATGCAGCGCTTCAGCTGCACAGATAAAACAATGGAAACGTGCTCGCAGAGAGTTCGATTCTCATGACAACATGCAGATGTTATGATGCCCTGGATTCCTGCGGCATTCCTGAGATAAGGTGGCCAACACGATCATCTTTATGATTCATAATTAGTGTCGAGATTGCTTTAATGACCGAGATAAGAGCACAGAATGCAGTGAATTGTCATCTGTGATGGCAGGAATGATAATCACCTGCTTCACATGTGATTCACAGCTGAGTGCATGGTGAAATATTGCGTTGGCGTGTGCCATGCCACATTTTGACTTCGATCTGATGGAAAAATGATAGCGGTTTATAAAGAAGCTTACGTAAAAAGAGAAGTACTTCTGGCTAATAATCATATCTGGCTTTCAAAACAAGTTCTTACTGCTTGTCATTGACATTTTGGTAACACTTCGTTACCAAAACTGTTATACAAAATGCATTTTTAATGCATTAATTATGTCTTGTAATGCAATGTATGAATAATTGTTACCACAGTTATAATACTCATCTATTTATTGTTACACCTTCAGAAAGTATAATGCATGGCCAATTTCATATGTAACAAGGAATCGTCAAATATTATAATGCATTGTAGCTTTGATTAGATTTATTTATGAAAATGCATTATACACAAAGGCCTTAAGTAAAGAATGACTTCTGGCTACAATTGTCATTTCTGGCTTTCAAAACATTCTTACTGCTTGCCATCAAACCTTTCAGTAACACTTTACTTGAAGCCTTTATATATAATGCATTATAAAAGCATTTTGAATGCATTAATTGTGCATTGCAATGCACCTTATGATCTTGTGAATAATTGTAACCACAGTTGTAATACATAAAAATACTTAATCTAATTACTGTTACAGCTTTAGAAAGTACAATGCATTAAAACAACCATTTCCAATGCAACAAGGAATGTGCACATATTATAATGCATTTCACTTTGGTTACAGTTATTTACGAAATGTATGAAATCCTGAATATAATGCATTATGCATATATCAAATTTTCTGCCATTTAGTTTATCTGGATGTATTTTGCAAATTATATAATGCAGTGGTTCTCATCTGGTTAATTATGTTTTAAAAATCTTTTGATGGTTTCATGCTTCCAGCAGCCGATAATTAATCTCCTTGCAAATGCATCGTGTTTAGAAGAAACCATATTTATCCTAATATATACTGTCACTTGGATTACATTTCATTTGATGTGGTTTTATCCCTGTTTTTTGAGGATGAAGGCATGTTGCACAACCTGCCCATGTTGCACCTGTCTAATTTGAATAATAGTGACAGATGAATTTGTGCTGAAATACTGTTTGAATGGACACACGACCTTTGAGATGAGCCCATAAAGATATGGGAAGCGTTTTCTCCCGTTTCAAAGCTGATAAGCCTGTTTATTTTGCTAGTTACTCTGTGCATGTCACTGATGCAATATGAATTTCAGCATGCATCGTGTCACGTGACCCGCAGCTGCACATGTGCACATGCAACCGGCTTGGCTGGAACACCAGCAGGCCTTGATTTCAGGCGAGTTTGATGGAGGGAATTTGTCCTGAAGCCTTTCATTTAGCTCATAACCGTGAACCAGGAACTCATCTGGACTGCATTTGCACCGTAGGGGCCTGACCACAGCGCAAGGAAATCATAGACCCAGAATTGCCGTGCTGCAGAGGCAGTGGCCAATTGCTGGTATTTTTATTTACTTCAGGAGGCAACACGTTAATTTATATGCGTGCAAACATTAAACTTTGAATAGTCCTCGCAAAGCCAGCACCAGAAAATAGGTTCATGCCTGTGAGGGTATTAGACTCTTGCTAGTTTAATTGTTTGTTTTCATTGCCCAAGTGTATAAACTTTGCATGAGCCAGCGAGTGTGGAAACTCCTCTCTCATGATGCATTACGGTGCGCTCGCACTGCACCACTCAAACATAATGCGCAGCTGTGGAGATATTCCGTCATTTTCGAAGTCTTGTCTTGCAATGCCATAATTTCTGGACATGCAGACTACAGAATGATTCTGTCTGTACTGTATATTTACACAATAGCAGGCCATATGGCTTCATGAGGAGGTTGCACTGCAGCCATGGCCGTTTGACCAGAAAGTGAGAGCGCTGTCATTTTTATACTCGTAGTCTTAAACTAGTAGAACAGCATTTGACTAGAAGCTTCTGCGCTCTATGTGCGATGGGGGAGGTTTGTGCTGGTTTCTTTCTTGTGGTCTTGGGAAGGAACAATAAAGGATTAGTTTACCCAGAAATCTTTACTCGCCCTCATGCCGTTCCAAACCCGTGTGACTTACTTTCAACTGCGTGAAACAAAAGAAATTTGGAAGGAAATGTTCAAAAAGCACCATTTCAACTTGGCATTTTATGAACACTGTTGCTTGTGATGTTGCTCATTTGTAAGTCGCTTTGGATAAAAGTGTCTGCTTATGAATAAATGCAAATATGATGCTTCGAGTGAGAAACAGACCCAAATCGAACCCTTGTTCTGTGCTGTGAAAAAATGACCAATTTTTAAAAATTGCTTGTAAACCTCTATTTATGCTATATTATCACGAATCTGGGATTTAATCTTTCTGTCAACGTGTTTTCTTTCATATAGCACAGTTTTTGTACTTAGTTTTGGAACAAATTTTTCACAGGCCTCATTGATCTGAATTTTTTATTTAAAAAAAGCATTATTTGTGGATAATTTCGTCAATATTCACTTAGTTAAAACGGTGGTGCATTAAGTTCAGATCATTGAGGCCTATGTTTAATCAGTTCCAGGAAGAAATAAAAAACCTGTGCTAATCGAAAGAAAACAAGTTGATAAAAAGATTGAATCCAATATTTGGTAGATATAGCATAACAAGAAATTTGGGATGGAAAATACCCCTAAAATGAGAATTTTTTTGTAAATTGTTATACCTTGTGTAAGCAAAGTCAGTATGTTTTAGTCCAATGTGATAACTTTAACTAGCATTTATGGGAAAAAGAAAATCCTCTCCAACACAAGTCAAGTCACCTTTATTCATATAGGGCTTTATACAATATGGAGTGTTTCAAAGCAGCTTTAGAGTGATAAAACAGTGACTCGATGCAAACAAAATTCACTCTGAAAACAAGGGTTGACAACATGAGGGTTAAGTTGTTTTTTGCTGGAAATCTTCCCTTCCACCACAGCTCTTGAATCTCATTGGTGGATGACACCAAACGGCATTGGCTTTCGTGCATCTCTTAACCAAACATGCCAAGTTTGATTGCATGCATGCAGAAATAAGATATGAGGAATCGTGTAGTTTCAGATGGAATATAGTGTATTCAAACTGAGCTTTTTTTTTTTTTTAAATGTTGTTTTTTGTGTTGCACTGGAGTAAAAGGTCATGTGGGTTTGGAATGATGTGAGGGTGAGTAAATATTGACTGAATTTGTATGTGTCCTTAAAGAAAACCACAAATTTATTTGGCAATTATTGACTCCATGTGGCTTGTATTGATTGAGCGGTAACTGGCGTTTTTGGCCCTTGCGACTTGTAGGAAGCGTGTTTACATTCCAGCGGTCACAGTAAAGCCGTGGGTTTGTTCAGCATCGTCTCCAGGTGCAGAGGGATCGCTCAGGTAATTATAGAGGAAATTCCCTAACCACAGTGACACAGCCGGGTGATGAGCTCTTACTGTGTCATTTGACTATTCTTACGCATAAATCCTCAAATACCACCCTGTGCATGAGTCAAAAATGCCTGTTTACTCACTGAACACACCCTTCAGCTGAAGTTACTCAAAGTAACTTCTCTTTGATGTGCCATGATCTCGTGTCTGTGTACAGAGTGTGCTTCAAAACATCTGCATCGTTGCTTTCTGTGTGCAACAGGATCTCGTTTGATATCTACTGTGAGACTGCGAGAGAAAATGCTGATATTTTTCTAAATTGATCATTTCAAATAACTGCCCTTTTAAATAATGTAAATCATTTCAAATATATTCTTGTATTTTGTTCCATTATAACCAAAAAACGTTCATATGGTCAATGTCACAAATGTATTTGTTTTATTTATTTATTTAATTAATTAAAATGCTAACATTTTGAGGTTTTAATTCAGTTTTAAATTCCAGATTTCAGAAGTAAAAATGCATTTATTTAGCATTTTTTTACATTAATCATATTAAATAATTACCCTTTTAAATAGTTGAACTACTTAAAAATACAGTTTTGTATTTTTTCCAATTATAATGTGTATTCTCAACACAAATATGAGAGAAAAAAGTTAATATGGTCAATGGCACAAATTTGTTAATTGTATTACTTAGAAATGTTAAATATTTATCATAATTTTATGCCATAACATTTCTTTTTGTATTATAATTATTTTATTAAACTGAAAAAAAAAAAAAAATCCAGGTTTTATTTCAATTTTGAATTCCATATTTCAGAAGTGAAAAACCATATATTTTACATTTTTCTAGAATAATTATTTGAAATTATTATCCTGTTCAAATATTTTTTTCATTATAAATTGCAGAGTCACCAAAAAAAGTTTGAGTGAAAATATGAGTTCATATGGTCAGTATCACCAATGTATTCACTGTATTAGTGACCTGCAGATCTTAAATATGTATTATTCACCATAATATTTATTTTATTAAAATGTTAAAATTTACAGTTTTTAATTAGATTTATTTATTTATTTTATTCTAAATGAATCATTTTAAATTATTATTCTATTAAATTATTTAAAGAATTAAAAATATATTTTTTCTATTTCTTTCTTTCTTTCTTTTTAATAATTATCACCAAAAACACATTTGAGTGGAAAAAGTTCATATGGTCAGTGTCACCACTGTATTTATTTTATTAGTGACTTTATTTTATTAGGCCTCACACTTTTAATCTAAATCTGTTGCATGCATCATAAAATGAACAGTTTAATTTTCCTTTTAAAATATGTGCAGTATTATTATGCTAAAATCATGATTGCAACCTGCCAAGTCAAGTTTAGCACCTTCAAGTACGGTCATTTAATGCAGATGTGCCGTAGCAGTGATAATAGTACACAGCAGAGTACGTGATTCACGGGTCGGATTTCACATGAAGACATTTGTGACGCGTCAGAGCGCATCACCGGCGCATACTTGAAGCCTGCAATGCCTCGTGCGCTCCGACAAGTGTTTCTCCCGTAAAGCTGTCAAATTCCCTTTCCAACATAAACATCTGATGTCACAGAGCAACCATGGGAACGTAAACAAATTATACGCCCGGGCTTTTTTGTCACTGTCAAATTCTGGACACACTCGCTCTGCGAAACTCACAAAGCATAATGTTATTGAGTTCAAACCTCGCTTTTTAAAAGGCCGCCACTTGCCAAGGCCCCAAAGACCGTTCCAGAAGTATTGGCCTCCTGATCGGCTAGCAACAGAAACCCTCCACCATAACAAACACACCCAGGTTCCCTCCAGCTCTGACAGTCAGCTGTCGGTGCTGTAGATTCTGCAGACCTGTAATTTCATGTGCAGTTGGCTGTCTCCCTGGAGATTTATTTTGTGTAAATACATGCTTTACTTCCACTGGGTCTCACCAGCAGATGGCAACCATTAGTCCATCTGACTTTAAACAAAACACAGGCCGATATAAATACTTCTGTGCCGACCACTTCGACGTGTGCGATCAGGTCATCAAACCTTAGTCGCATTGAATACGAGCGCTGGATTTAGCTCCTAGGTTTTCTTGAGTCATGCTTTCCTGCATTTTGCGCATGCCAAACTTTTCCAGAATGCATGCAGCACCTGTCATTTCTTCAGCCCGTGCCTTCAAATTATAAGATTTAAGGTCAGCGTGACACCAAAATTGGCTTTATTTGCATGCACGGTCCTGCGAATGATTCACAAGTTATTCCAAATAAAAAAAAAAACCTGATTGTGATCTTTCATCAGCTTGCTCTACGACTTTGCTTTTGAGCTGACGTCAGCCCTCTTAGTTTTCAGCCCTCCAATCAATCCTCACTGGATAAAATCAAACCCCGCCTCGCGTTTTTTTTTTTTCTCATTTCACTCGCAAATATGTCAAATGGGCTGTGACTTGTGTTGACTTTGGCTGATTTGGAAATCGTATCAATGCACTTTTTCTCACTGAGAGGCTGAAAAGTGCAGTCTGAGTTGTGTGTTTTCATTTTTTTGACATGCAAATCTTAGTTATTATTAGATGCTGGCGACGGGTAATGAACTAGCCTTGCATTTATACTCATGCACGAGGCATTTCTACCGTAAATGCACTGTTATGTCATCAGGAACTATTGCACGATGATGTTTTAATAATGACATCAACTCGAAAATATTGACTGCAGTCTGATTTCACCTTAAATTATTATCGTGCGCTCAAAAACGCCAAAGCATCAGGGCTTATTAAAGTGCTATCAAAAGCAGCCCTGGCTGTGACTAACGTCTAATTATCTCCTCCGCTCGTCCAGGTATAAAGCCTTTCGCGGCCACTCCCCTGTCGTCCAGCCCATTAAAACAGGGCCTGGTTTCAAAGGGCTTTAATATTAGCCAGAGTTGGCGGAGATGTCAGTCTCTCGGCTGTGGGTTTTGCATTAGTGTCAAGCTCCCAGCTGGAGTTGCCCCTGGGAAGAATGCAAGTATCTTACACCCTGTCTTTGTGCCTCATTACGGCACGTCCAGAGGCAGCTGGGAGGGGCGGGATCGGTTTCCCTGGGTGGTGGTGGTGCAGATTTTCCAAAAGCCTTCCTATTCTACAAGCGACATGAGTGTTAAAAGACAAATCAGTGCTGTTATTTGCATAAGGAATAACTATTTAGTCTCTGTGTCATTAATCATTGTGGATTAGTGCTTTTGATTGTGTGGTTTTGCACACTCACTCACGTTATCTTATTCACTTTTAACCTCCTCAAGATGAGTCTGTAGATGCTTTCCTTTTGAATTAAGGTTATTTTTTGACCCCCATTGGCAGATTTTTTTTCTTATTTTACACTTAAATTTTTCCGAAAACTAGACTTCATATTTTATGTTATTTCACTTGTATCTAGATTTAAGAATGTTTAGATATTTACTGAAAAACAAGACAAAAATACTGAATAAGAAAATCATTTTTGCAATGTATGTTTGATTATATTTGTTTGTTCTTTGTGGCTGAGAATTGTGCAAACAAAAGAGTATAGTAAGAAATTGCTGACATTTGTTTGATTTTAGAAGGAGCAAAAATCTTTCATTATAAAGGCTAAGCTGAAATTGTTTTAGCATTTAGCTGCACTGCTAGTTCTAGTCAAAGACCAGTTGACTTCAAATTTTGTGCCATTAAACAAGATTTTTGTTAATCATAGAGTTTCCATACATCAGATTTTTTTTTTCAATTTTCTAAAATGTCTGGGATTTGGCTTTGTTTTCCTAATAAAAGTATCTCTATTTGCACTGCTTTGACCCTTCTCTTTAGATCCCGCCTTCTCTCATGCCACGATTGGTCGATGATGTACAATGCCTGCACGCTATTGGTCAAACTACTTTTTTCAGTCATTACCTTCAGCAAGTATGAAAACAAAGACAAAACCTGGACATTTCAGACAATTTAGAGGATATATCCAGGGAAAAAGAGGACGTATCCTCACCCTAAATTCTCTGCAAGATGTTGCTCCAATCCATCATGACAGAATTCGACTTCGTGAGTTTTTCTGGCAGCCATATTGCTCCCATGTGGTAAGACATTTTAAAAGCCTTCTTCAGATGGTCAGTCCAAATCTGTTTTTTTTTTTTTTGTTTTGTTTTTTTTGTGCGTGGCAAATAAATAAATAAAAATCACATGAAATACAATTTTGCAAATCCTTTTTTAAGCTATGTGGCTTGAAGTCCTATTCAAATCGCATTTCTCAAAATCCGTTTCCACTGTAAACCAGAATAAGTTGTCAAAACTAAAAAAAACTGGAGGTAATCTGTAAAAAATAGCAATTCAAAGTTTAAGTAAACAGAACTGGCAGATTTTATTTTGTACTCATACTTTTTAATTGCTCTTAACGTGAAATATTTGAGTAAGCTAACACATATCAAAAACATACTAAATCGCCCACTTAACATTATCTTGCACAAAAGAAACATACACTTAATTTTAGCATTTGCTCTCCCTTTCGAGTGCCATGGCAAAGCATGCTGGGAAATTGAAATTCCCAGCCCAGTTTCAGTTTGTCTAGATAAATTAAAAGAAACAATTTAATTAAGCTCAAAACAATGAAACAATCTATATTACGTAAAATGTGTCTGTTTTGTGAACTCAAATGAAAAAGAAAGTTCTAAATACTCATACAAGGTAATTTGTTTGAATTAATTTGTTTTATTTAAGTTTGCCCTACTCAGTCCAATTAATTATTTTAGTGCAGTCGCTGATCTGATTGGATTTTTTGCCATGTGTCACTTTTCTCACAGCATGTAAAATGTAAACACATCAGACATTGTTTGTTGAAAACATGCTAAATACCTTAGTGGAAGTTTAAGTCGAATTTGGACAGTCAATGATTTAGATCAGTTTCCAACCGTATTCACAAATAATTGGATTTGTCCTGACAGTGTGAATGCAGCTAAAATGCAATAACCTGAAATAGTTTCGAAGTGTTTGGGTTCGCGCGCACACACACGGGTGATCATTGCATTATTCGGCCTTGACTTATGCAATGCCTTTTAAAGCATCTTCTAGGTGTGTAAACTCGCATGCATCCTGTGTCAGAATGTGTATTATATTTCACAAGCTGTCTTACATTACTGTTTTTTGCCCGATGTCAGGGTGTTGTCGTTTAAGCTCTGACTCAAGCTCTTCAAGAGTCTGTTAATCGTCATTTCCTTTCCTAAGGAAGTCGTAATAATTCTAAATGCTTTAAGTTTCTTGTTTCTGCGACGTTTTAATGGTGCACTTGAGTGAGTTATGGAGCTTCCATCTGGGCCTACTGTTTTACTAGCTCTAACTTGGCTCACTTAATTACATCTGCCCCAAGAGGCAGTGCGCAGCACAATTAGAGCGGCCTGTTAAGTATTTAGTGTTTCTTACAGTTGCTACGGTATTGGATAATGGATGACAGACCTTAATGCTGAGCTTGACCATGATACTTGTCACTTCTTAAAAAAGTTTGACGGCGAGTTTAAGTGGCAGGACTGGAGGAAAAAACTTTGGGCCGCTCTGTGAAATGAATGATTATGCATTTAATGCGACACCGGGAACTTTGAGGGCGAGGTCTTGTAACTGCACAGTTGGACACCCTGCAGACACAGCTGGAGATCATTGTCATAACCTCTCCATGAAATTGATTAGCTGTGTTTACAAATGTTTACCTCAAGCCTGAGCATGAACACAAGGACCGGCAGGAATTCAGAAACGGATCTGTGTGCTTGCGGCGGGCAAAAAAAAAAAAAAAAAGACAGTTAATCCTGTTATTTTTAATTTGCTTTGCTTGCATGAGAATGCATCTGAAAGAGATAATATGCATGCTGCTTGGGTCGTGCGTTATTCTGTTTTTCGGTCCACTTATTTTCCTTGCTGCAAAGCAAAACAGCATTTCATCATTCTTACAGAGCAACGGTAAAAGTGAACTATTGTTTTGGTCGTTTTTCAGAGGCGGTCTGAAAGGAAGTGAATGGTTTAGGGGTTTTAAAATAAGCAGATTTATTCAACTGAAAGGATTTCTATCACAGCTGAACAAATCCAATCAACAGGCATGAGGGTCATTTCATTCCAGACGCTGAGAACGTTGTGCTGGATTGAGAAGTGTTTCTTTAAACACACACAATGGATTTATTCTGCTTGTCCAAACGTCTAAACTGATTGTGCGGAGCGGCTGGTCATTAGTGTAGATCTAAATTAGCTCTACGGTCTCGGGGGAACAGAAAAGTCATTGATCTTACTAAAGAAGTGGAAGAGCATGGCCGTACAGGCGGTTTACAGGTTGATGGCTAATATTTCATTATACGGTGGCCTCAAGTATTTTGACAGTCAATGGACAGTTTGCCAAAATATGTATATTCATCATCATTTGCTCACACTCATTGAGTTGCAAACCTGTTTGAGATGCTTTGAAAGTTGGACACCGTTGAGTTTAATTGTACGGAAATGTCTGAATGTCAATGCATTGGATGACAATCAAGAATATAGTTAATTAAAACTAAAAACAAACAAATCATTTAGTTGATAAATAAATGTTAACTGAAATAAAATAAAATCTATAAAAAAAACATTTAAATAAAACCACAACTGAAATAAAAAAATCATAAAAATATATATTTCTAAAAAATAAAAGAATTTACTGAAAAAAGTAAAACGAAAACAGAAAATATATATAAAATAAATATTCAAATTCAAATGTTTGTAAAAACTATAATTGTATCTCAATAAATAGCAGTGATGACAATAGTATGAATGAATAGTATTTTATATTATTTTAACTTTTTTGTTTTTGTTTTACTTTGTTGTTTGCATAATTAATTGGAGTGACATTTAATAAACCGACAGATGTGACAGCAGTATGTTAACTGTGAATTTAGCTGTGTACTGTGTACACAGTGGTGTTATTTCAGTATTTTTTTTAAATGTACTATTATAGTATTAATAATTTGAATTAACTATTATTTTATATTTTTTGTTATAGTTAATGTTTTAATAATTGTATGTGATTTTTGTAATTTTTATTATATTTTATTATTATTTTATATTCATATTTAGCTTTATAATTAATTATTTTTATTTTTTTCCCAGTAATATTAGGAAAATTATTTAGTTCAAGGGAATCTTTACAATTTAGTTTAACTTTTTTTTTTCCATCTAATATTTACATTTTGCTTTATTTCAATTACAAAAAAAAAGAAAGGAAAAAAAAAAGAAAAGATTTTTAATAGTTTTAGTTAACAATACCAACACTGAGAGTGAGGACTTAAGTGTATGTGTGTATTTATTTCTGATTTGAGGCATTTGTTGTTGTTCTGCGACTAAAGTCTCTCCAGATACTGCGACGTAAACAACATCTGGACGAGTCATGTGACTATTGTGAATAGTATTTTTATATATATTTTATGTTGTACTTTGATTGCTGTTTGCACAGTTAAAGGCCTGTTCACATTGACTTTGGTCACACTGAGCAATTTTCCCACTGATTTAAATTGAAAGCTTCATTTACACCAACATTAACAACATGAAAACAATGATTAAACATCAACTACCCAGAAAAACACTAGCACTGTGATCAAGAGTTTTTGGATAGAAAAGTCTAGTTTCATTTTAAATCTTGTTAAATTGTTGTGTGTGGTTGCCATGGCATTGCTATGTGGTTTCTAGGATATTTTGGGTGATTGCTACATGGTTTTTCAGTCAAAAGGGCCTCTACACAGCAAAAAATGATTTACTTGCATAGCATTTTTGGCTTTTTTTTCTAGTAAAACAAGAACAAGTATGTGCCATTGAGTTCTTTTGAACAGGCCTTTAAACTGATCATTGTATTGAAGTCCACACCCAACAGCACTTACTACTGTCACAGCTACTACTAAAGATGCTAGAGATCGTGAGATACGTGCAACTGAGTCGATGGCATTCGGCGTTTGATTCACTTTTTCCTCTGACTGCAGCCTCGTCAATTATATGGATGTGATTAACTGGAGAGAGAAAAACAAAAAGCAAGAGCAAAGAGGGAGAAGATTATATGTCTTTACAGTCAGCGCATGACATAACCTTTTTAATTTAGAATATACCAAGGTCATAGTCGGCCTATAATAACTTGGAAGTAACCAAAGACAAACAGAAACCTTTAATCTGAGTTTCAGAAATAGGGCAGTGACTGATCAGCCGCCGTGCCGAGTGGGTGCAGCGTTTGGGTCCGTACGGTCATATGCTAAACACGCGTGGCCACATGAAAGCCCAGCTAATGTAGGCTGCTGCATCACAATAAGGGAAGTGCAGCGTGCCGCAGTGAAACGCCTTTAATAAAGTCAGCGTGTGCGAGGAAGTCGAGTCTGTCCCCACATGTCCCTGCCGTACTCACGTTTGGCCTGCGCTGACTGGACCGTTGTTGTGCTGTAAAGCCCAAAACACACTGCACGATTTTAGCAATCAGATAATGGATTTAATAAACTTGGCTACGACGTGTGTGTAGACTGTACAGTGACAACACCTATTGACTCATACGCTACAACGCACGTTACTATAAAAGAATAAAACGTCATCAGCATGTGCTAGGGATGGGCGATACCACTTATTTTCTTTTCGATACGATACCGATGCCTTTAACAGTGTCTATTTACACTAAGTGCAAATAGCCCGCCTTGTTGGCAGAGGCTCACTAACTCCGCCCACCAACGTGTGATTGGGATAGTTAACACTGAAAAAAGACGATCATTTAACATCAGTTTTAGTGGCGTAGATGGTAAGGCGCATGCTTTTGCCAAACTTTTTTTCTCCCTTTTCAAATCTCATATCGCATCGGAAAGGCATTTTCAATAAAAATGAAGGAAATAATCAAAAAGTTGAAAATAAAGTATTGGGTAGGTGTAGGAGGCTTTATTGCCCCAATAAGGTGGCATCCATTTAATAATTTGAATTAAAACTATAATTTACACTCAATATATTATTATTGCTTACTGTTTTATAATGTACTACAATACTGAGGTGCAGATAATTGCCACTATTTGCAATAAGTAGTATAAATAGCAGAAAATCTTGGTATTTTAACAAAGTGTAAATATAATATATAGCTATTTGCACTTAGTGTAAATAGCATCTATTGCTAAGAAAATATGCTGTTTGCACTTAGTGTAAATAGCATCTATTGAAAATATGTTCACTGTAGTGGTAACCATGGAAATCTTCAAATAGTTGAACTATGGTCACTTTAGTAAAGCCATTTTCATAAGGGACTGCCAGTGACAGGCTGTTGCATGCATAAAATACAAACTTTTTATCCTGACAGTGTATTATTTATATTAACATTACAGAATAGAACATGATAAATATGAACTTTTAACATTCAATTCAAATAAATGTAATTGCACAAACAATGTAAGCTACAATTTCAATTTGTTTATTGTGAATAACTCAAACATACATGTTTTTTCTGTCCTCTGATTCTGTCCTCTGGGCTGCCGTGCCCTGTTTGAATGCACTGTCAGAAGTAAGTGAACGCTCTCTGTGATTGATTGAATCTGTCTCTCAACATTTGCATGTGTTCAGATGAGCAAGAAAATAGTTCAATCCTACACAATTATTCGCTAACATAGGTCATTTGTCCAATTCAATGCATATTGTACGCATTCATTTTTTGTTAAATAAACAAAAGTTGGTAAATAAAACACACCTTAGTATCCATATTTTTTATTTGAGTATCGAAACGTGGATCGTAGCAGTAAACACACGGTGCGATGATCATTCTGTATCGTAGGCTATCTTTGGTTGCAAGACTGTGACAACGGCCGTCTCTCTCACTGTACGACACAGGACCACCGATTAGTAGCCACGATTACAGAAATCACCATGATTGTTTCACAATGTTTCAGGGCTTTAGAATTCGCTGCAGAATTGTCGCTACTGAGAACATACAGACAAACTGTGCTGGGTAGATTACTTAGCTATTGTAATCTGTTACTGACTACAAATTACTTGACAAAATTGTAGTTAGTAACGTAAACCGTTCCATTACACACTTTAGGAAATATAATCAGACTACTTTTTGAATACTTATAGATTACTTTTGACCTAACTGATTTATCACATTGATTTAAATAGGGTCATTTTCTTGATATAGAAATACAAAGAGAGAAAATATATTACATTTGTTATTATTAACAACATACATTACATTATGTCAAGATTCCCTAAACTGGACTTTGTGGAGAATGTTGCTGTGTGGTTTCTCGTGTATTTTGGGTGGTTGCTACGTGGTTTTTCAGTCAAAAGGGCCTCTAAACTGCCAAAAATTATTTTCTTACACAATAGTTTTGTCTCGTTTTACCTAAAAATTCTTAAAACATTCTTAAAACTAGAAAAATAAATTGTAGTTAGTGACAAAATCTACTACAGTACATTATACATTTTAGGTAATATAATCAAAATACTTTTTGATTACTTTTGACCTAACTGGTTTATCACATTGATTTAAAGAGGATAATCTTGTACCACATAGTTATAAAAAAACAGAGAGAGAAATTAATTGTTATTAACAACATGAAGTGCATTAAACATTACATCAGTATTCCCCAAACTGGACTTTTGTTATTGAAATGATGTGGAAATATATGGAAATTATTAATAATTTATTGCTATTGTGTGAATGATATGTAATCATGTAGTCAATAAAAAGTAACTGTAGTCTGATTACGAGTATTTTTAAATTCAATATAATCTGGTTGCTAGGGAATTTCTTGGGTGTTATAGTTGTTTGCTAAGGTGTTCTGAGGGGTGTATGGCATGGTGCTATGTGGTTGCTATGGTATTTTGGGTGGCTGTTAGGTGGTTTCAGTTAGGGATGCAACGATACCTTTTTTTCACATCCAATCCAATCCAGAAAATTCTGAGTATCTGCCAATTCCAATCCGATACCAGCGCAGTTTTTTTTTTTTTTTTATATCAATGTAGAATTTCTATACTTCTGTGTGTTGACCTGATCATCACTCTTTTGTGTGTTGAACACAATCTACTAAATATAGACAACTTCATTTTAATGAAAAATAACAAATTGAAAAAATATATAATCATAATCTACGACAAAAATACTATTATAAACTAGGTTAGTGGATAATTTAGCAGCAAAACTTATTCTAGAAAAAGCAGAGTGCACAATTTTATAAAATCTAAACATTTAGTAAAATAACATTATTTAGTGGGGAACAAATAAAAGTCAAGTCAAGGACAAAATCTGGTAAAATGTTACACATCGCTCTTTGTATTGTTGTAAAATACATTAATGAAAATAAGTAAATGTATTTATATATAAATATAAACTATAAAATTAAAAGACATTTCTTTTAAATGTAGCCTATTGCACAGTAATGAAGGCAGCAACATATGATAGATAGGAGTCCTATCATATGTTGCTGCCTCCATTACTGTGCTATAGGGTAAACGTACCTATCAAGCTCACATACCCATGAAGCACACTTCCATTTTTGAGCTCAGATTACAAAAAGAAAAAGTAATGTATTATCATACTTGATGTATTAACCAGTTGATGTTTTGTTACTACATACCTCCTGTAATTTCAAGTCAGTCAGATCATTTCACACTGAGATATGAGTCTCCATGGCTGCACCCGAAAACTTATGAGGCAATGACTTTGCAGGCAGCGTTTATGCACGAAGGCACCTCACGAAACTGATTTCAGACAGGCTTCTGAGGCTGCGTAACGGTTTAATGATCTACAACAAAATAGAACGAGTTTTGGTGATAACTAAACGAATATTTAATTACTATAATACTAATTTCTCGTTAGAAATAACATCAAAAGTGCAAAAAGATAACCAGAAATATACATTTACACACAAACTAACCACCAAACGCAACTTCCAGCCGCCATCTTTATTTTTGCCTCCGAAGGCAGCATTTTTCAGTTTTCGGATGCAGCCCATGTGTTCACACAGTCTGACGACCATTTTGAAAGCTGTCTGAAAACTTTCACCAAAAGAGGAGCCCTGTAAATGTGCATTTTTTTTTTTTTAGATGTTTAAGCCTTTATTTTGGGTAAGTTTCACTACTTACTGTAATTTTAAGAGATTAACGTTTAGACTTTTGCATATTATAACCTGGAACTTGGATGTGGGAAATAATTACATTAGATCCAAAAGATAGTTTTAGCAACATAGCGCAGATGCTAGAACACAGTTAGCTGACTAGCTGTATAAAATTGTGTGCTATGCTAATATATTACTTCACAGGCATTACTGGATTGTATGTTTACATCCATAATATTATAAATTTACAGTTTATTTGCTGATCTGTGGTTTTACACTGCTGAAATTTTTAAAGATTTCATATTATTGTAAGGTGAGCTTAAAGGGTGCACTACTATGAAAATTGCACAGCTTCAGTGTGACATCAATAAGAAAAAGTATAATTTCATAGATATTGTTAATAATAGTTGTTCATATTAAAATATGTGTGAACTTAATACATGACCTAGATTATTTATTTAGCAAAATCTTGTAATTTTAATAATTAGTACAATAAATTTATTAAAAAATTGTTGCTGCTTCCATTAAGATCAGTGTGCTCTCTTTAAGCTCTTCCACATTGAACGTCTGTGTAAATACTTCATAAACAGACTGTAAATATTAACTGGTGGTCGTCACTTTAAGTTATTCTTTATAAAATGATTAATAACTTGTTTTAACAGTTTTAAGATGACAGAATCGAGTCATAAGTTAACTATAGTTTATGCCCAAAGATGAAAGAGGCATGTCATCCATTCAAAGAAGGAGCCATTAGAAACCTGTTGTATCTGTCCAGAAAAAAAGCAACTAAAGGCTGGAATACACTACACAACTTTTAAAATGTGAACAGATTTTTAAAACACTAGACTTCATGCACTAACCAACTTTGTAAATAGTTTTTTTGTATGTTTGTTTTTTTAATTTGTATTACTTTGCTGAATGTGGACTAGTCTAGATGTTGCAGTGTGCTTAAATGACACTTCACTGTGAATATATAACTGATCAAATTGAATGCCTTGTTGCTTGATTTTAGTGTTCTGTTTTTGTTTTGTTTTTGTGTGATTGACTTTGTACCTTAAAATAAAAATTTTTTCAATTATTCTTTAAAAAGTTTGTTTAAAATAAACAAGAATTTTAATTTTAATTTTTTAATTTTATGTGAGTTTAATGGGAACAGGGGTGTGCTTAAAGGGTACAGAAATGTACCCATTAAGCACAGCCAGACTTTTTGCATTTAATGATGTATATCTTAAATGAAATGCTTTTGTCATTTAAAATAAAATTAAATATTTTTGTGTGACAGATTAATATTTTATTTTAACACATTTTTGGCGGGAACCCAGTGTTCTTGTAGCTCTCCCTATTTCTGTTTTATCACGTGATAGAAAGTCTAAGGCCTTCTCAAGCCGTACGGCTGACCCATCTAATCTGAGGCCTGTAATGCATCAATCTAAGATTGCTGTAGAGACAAAATGTAATTCCATCAAGTTAGCATTTTTAAACATTCGCTCAATAAAAAAAAAAAAAAAATTCTGATCAATGATTTAATAACCACAAACAGCCAATTTTATGTTTCTAAATGAAACATGGCTAGAAGACAGCTGCAGTGCAACAGTCCTCAATGAAACAGCCCCTCCTAACTTTACTTTCATGAGTGTCTGCAGGACTGTTAGGAGAGGTGGAGGTGTAGCTGCTCTATTTAAAGATGTTTATCAATGCAAGCAAGTGTCATTTGGTCAGTATTTGTCTTTTGAATACCTAGGTATTGTGCTGAAAGGTGCTCCACATTCTGTTTATCATTATTTACAGGCCTCCAAAATACTCTCCAGCCTTTGTTGTAGAGTTCACAGAACTGTTATCAATGATTTCCTCAGAGTTTGACTGTTTTACTATTGCAGGGGATTTTAATATTCACATAGATAATGCAGAAATCAAAACTGCAAAATAAATTATAACTGTTTTAAACACTTTTGATCTGACCCAGCATGTGCATGGACCCACACACAATCGTGGACACACTCTAGATTTACTCATCAGTAGAGGTCTAAACATTTCATCCATTGTTATTAAGGATGTAGCACTATCTGATCACTTCTGTATTTTCTTTGATATATTGATCTCTGTTACCACTGAATCTAGATCTGTCTCTGTCAGAAAGAGATGCATTAACGAGAACACTAGTGCGCTATTTATGAAGGCTATATCTTCAACACCAAACATTTCTGCAGACTCTGTTGATCTTCTCCTGGATTCATTTAACTCAAAAGTTAAGAATGTTACTGATGATATTGCTCCGGTAAAGGTCAGCAAGAAGACTGGCAGACAAAAATCATCTTGGAGAAAATCAACAGCAGTTCAGAGTATGAAAAGACAATGCAGAAAAGCTGAGTGAATGTGGTGGAAGACGAAACATGAAATTCACTATAGCATCTATAAAGACAGCCTTCATACTTTCAATGTGGAACTAGCCACAGCTAGACAGACCTTCTTCTCAAACCTCATAAACAGTAACTTAAACAACACTCGCACTCTTTTTGCTACTGTGGAGAGACTGACAAATCCCCCCCAAGTCAGATTCCCAGTGAAATGCTCTCCAACAGCAAATGCAATGAGTTTGCTTCCTTCTTTTCTGAGAAGATCAATAATATCAGAAAGTAGATTGGCACATCTTCTAGATATGCAGAATTCACACAGATTCGACCGCAATTTCAAAAAGAAGTGCCTATGTCTGTTTTTGAAGCAATTGATAACAAAATTTTGGAAGAAATAGTACAGCACTTTAAATCGTCAACATGCTATCTTGACACACTTCCCACATCTTTAACTTCCCACAATTCTTAACTGTTTAGAAGCAGATCTCTTAGAAGTGGTGAAAGCCTCACTTCTTTCGGGGACTTTTCCAAACTCCCTGAAAACTGCAGTTGTTAAGCCCCTTCTGAAAAAGCGCAATCTTGATGACACAATGTTGGGCAACTATAGACCAATATCAAATATTCCTTTCATAGGTAAGATTATTGAAAAGGTAGTTTTTAATCAGCTGAACAACTACTTAAACTCAGATGGATACCTGGACAATTTTCAGAGACAGCGCTTATTAAGATAATAAATGATATTCGCTTCAATTCTGATTGTGGCAAAATATCAGTGCTGGTGCTACTAGATCTCAGTGCTGCGTTTGACACTGTTGATCAACGTATTTCTAGAGAGACTGGAAAACTGGGTTGGGCTTTCTGGGATGGTACTCAAATGGTTCAGGTCATACTTAGAAGGGAGAGGTTATTATATGAGTATAGGAGAGCATAAGTCTAAGTGGACGTCCATGAGTCCCACAAGGCTCAATTCTTGCGCCATTCTTGTTTTGCCTGTCATTGCATTTGGAAACAAAGATGAAGTTATCAAGGTGAATGCATACCTTGACTCTAGGGGTCAAACAACTAAAAATCAAGTCAAAAATCTTGGTGTGATTCTGGAGACAGACCTTAGTTTTAGTAGTCATGTCAAAGCAGTAACTAAATCAGCATACTATCATCTCAAAAACATTGCAAGAATTAGATGTTTTGTTTCCAGTCAAGACTTGGAGAAACTAGTTCATGCCTTTATCACCAGCAGGTGGATTATTGTAATGGTCTCCTTCCAAAGAAGACCATTAGACAGCTGCAGCTCATCCAGAACGCTGCTGCCAGGATTCTGACTAGAACCAGAAAATCTGAGTATATCACACCAGTCCTCAGGTCCTTACACTGGCTTCCAGTAACATTTAGGATTGATTTTAAAGTACTTGTACTCGTTTATAAATCACTCAATGGCCTAGGACCTAAATACATTGCAGATATGCTCACTGAATATAAACCTAACAGACCACTCAGATCATTAGGATCGAGTCAGTTTGAAATACCAAGGGTTCACACAAAACAAGGGGAGTCCGCTTTTAGCTATTATGCCGCCCGCAGTTGGAACCAGCTTCCAGAAGAGATCAGATGTGCTAAAACATTAGCCACATTTAAGTCCAGACTCAAAACTCATCTGTTTAGCTGTTCATTTGTTGAATGAGCACTGTGCTACGTCCAAACCGATTGCACTATCATTTTAAATTCGTTTTAAATCAATTTTAATATCATTTTGTTTTTATTGTTATTTATTTTAAATTCCATGTGATTATTATTATTTTTAATGACTATTTCACTTCCTTTTTATGTAAAGCACTTTGAACTATCACTGTGTATGAAATAAATAAATAAATAAACTTGCCTTGCCTTGCCTTACTGAAACCAATATCTCGTGCACTAAAAATGACTCAATGTAGATTTTGGTGAGCTTAATAGGTACGTTTACCCTACATTTGATTATTAATAGCCTTTCTTGTTTTGTCCTATCATAGGACAGAACAAGAAATGCTATAAATAATCTTTCATTGCGCAAAAGTATAATAATACAAAAAGCTCCAATACAGAGCGGCACAAAGCACTTATGCGCATCCTCTGCGCCGAATGATGTGCTTGAAGCAACACGGAACGGCTTCAGAACACTTGGACTTTAACTTTATGGTGCTTTATAATGATTTTGTGTTTTCGTGGGGCTTAACAATAACACAGAATAGTAGGCTATATGCACAATATTGGATTTAGATCAGTCTCATCTGACCGATACCCAATCTGGCAGAAAATGCCATATCGGAGCCGATACAGATCCTGAGTATCGGATCAATGCATCCCTAGTTTCAGTCAAAAGAGCCTCTAGACTGCCAAAAAAAATAAAAGAATGATAAATATATCAGACATGATAAAGTACATCAGATTTTTAACATTTTATTTATTAATAAATTAATTTAACTATAATTATGAAACAGGTATTATTTTGTTGAACTTTTGTATTAAATGTAACATCTCTTTTGCTAAATCATCACTTTTTTTACCCTCTTAAATTGCGTAAAAGACAAAATATGCCATTATTTCCCCTTCTTTCCCCTGTCAAGAGCTAGTTTGTTAAATTTGTTTTCTCAAACAACTTCATTTTAAGTGACTTATGATGTCACTTCACGAATTTTACTGTAGTTTGAAGAGTGTGTCATTTCCTATTCACCTTGTTTTTCCAAAACTCAATTTTTCACAAATAGCATCCAGCCAAACCAGCTTTTCCCTTTACTGGAGCACTGCAGCATGAGATACGACACAAACACGTTCACAAATCAAATAAGGCGAAACTGTTAATTACAGTGAATCAGACAGGTGAGTGTGTGTTTACTATAGTAACAGTCACTCACGTGTTTTCTGTGAGTCACGCCTGTCAGACACATAAATGTGGGTGGATCCAAACTAAAGTGATTTACTTAGTTTTTATGCAATGGAAACTAAGGTAAAATAAGATGGCCAGTTGTAAAAATAGAGCATAACATGCACTATTTATCCATTATAAATTCAGCAAATCTTGATTTACACAAAATTTTAAACTAAATTGAAGCTAAAGTAATAATAATAACTTATATAAATATATATATATATGTGTATGTGTGTGTGTGTGTGTGTGTCTGTGTGTGTTTCTCAAAGCGCTTTACATAATAAAACAAACAAGTAAAAATCCAACATACACATGACAACCAATTAAAAATCAAATTAAGATATGGCTTAAAATCAAAACAGTCAAAAAAAGCTAACCTAAAAAAATTGGTTTTTAAGAAAGACTTAAAAATGCTTAAATTCTGTGCATCTCTAATTTGTAGAGCGAGTGCATTCCAAAGCCTGGGTGATTTATACAAAATTAAATGTAATTATAGAAAAATGATAGAAATGCCCTTAAAATTTGAAAGGCCTGAAAAATCTTATAAATATTTAATCAGCTATATATTGTTAGTTTTACAGTAAGTGCAAAATAAAATATTGTACATATTTTTAGTGACACAATGTATTTCCATTCTTATTTCTCATTCTTTGTATATTTGCATAGAATTTCTGACTTTAATAAAATCTAAACATTTCTTTTGACAATTCTATAAAGAATATGTATTTTTTTTCTTGATGCTTTACACACACACACACACACACACCTTACCTAATCACAGCAACAAGGAAAGTTGTTACTCTTAAAGTCAATGTAACATTGGCATTCACAACCTGTTTTACTTCTATATGTTGTTGCAATTCTAGATTCTAGATTTCATGAAGCACTTAAGTGTCTGAGCTATCCAACTCTTTTCCATGAGATAAGTGAACTGTTAGTCAGCCTGTAAAACAATGACAGAAGGCTTTGGCCGAACGTGGCGAACAGTTGCAACAGCTTCTGTTGAGAGTCAATCCAAAAACGATTTCACAAGCATCCTGTGTCAGAGGCAAACATCTCACATGCTAAAGTCCAGCGAATTCCTCCCGAGACCTCCCGGCCAAACAGACACATCTTTGTCTGCGCTCGCTGCTTTCATAAGAGCCGTTAATTTGGTCAAAAGGCTTTCTAAAATGTTTATGTTCACACTGGGGGTGGACAATGTGTGAGCGTGACCCGCTGACCTTGACTTCCCAACACGTCTTGCACTGTGAGAACAACCATGTTCGCCGCTCAATTAGTTTTTAGGTCAACCTCCGAGCTGGGTTGGATTTCTGCTCACAAATTAAAGATATATAAACATCCTGTTAACAAACCGATTGCGCTGATAGCACAGCCTGGACAGTGAACATGCACATATCGAGCAGCTTTGTTTGTTCAAATGTCACTCCTGAGAAATGTGACTCTTGTAAAATATGCAATGTAATGTAATGCTCAAAGTGTTTACAAATAGACTTATGGTTTTATATTTTCACCAAAAAAACGTTTTAGCTGTCCATTTGTCTGAGAAACTAAAAAAAACAAAAACAAACCGGGAAATATCAGGAACTTTTAAAATTGTGTTTGACAGGCTCGAAAAACTTGTAGAAATTTAAATTAAATAAAATCTTAAAAAGTCATTGAAATCAGTAAGTTTTAGTTATGCTAATCTCTAAAATATTTAATCAGCTATATATTGCTCTTTTTAAGTGCAAAATAAAATATTTAAAAAATATTGCTATACTGGATATAATAATAATAATAATAATAATTATTATTATTATTATTATTATTATAGCAGCATGAGCTATTAGCATTAATCTTCTACTAACTTAAAATCTCTAAAAATGTACTAAAAAGAATATGCATTTTTGGATATGCTTTATTTATGTAAAAAAAAAATAAATAAATAAATACATTGCATTTCCATTGTTTTGTTTTAGTGAATATTAGCATTAGTTATTAATATTATTTTTATTATTATTATTATTATAAGAAGCAGCATTGGAATATTAGCAGCATTAGATATTAGCATTAATCTTCTTCTAACTTTAACAAAATCTTTTCTAGAAAGAATATGCATATTTTTAGTTATGCTTTACATATTCAGCTAAATATTGCACTTTTTAAATGCAAAATATATATATATATTTTTTTTAATTAGCATTAGGATAAATGATTTTAGCATTAGTTATTATTATTATTGCATTACATATTAGCATTAGTCTTCTAACTTCAATAACATCTTATACAAAATTCTATAAAGGATATAAAGGATATGCATATTTTTAATTATGCTTTATTTAATCGGCTACATGTCTGTGGCTAGAGAGCTGAATTAAAAAAAAAAAAAAGAAAAAAGAAAGACTATAAATAAAATAAGAAGGCCTGAAAGGTCAAGAAGTGTGGGAACCCTGAATAAAGATATCTTCAAAGTTTCATAATTTGCAGCTCATTTTGGCTCAGTGGCAGTGAAGTTTGCAGGTAAGAAAAATACCATGCAACACATGTAAAAACTTATCCTAACTGATCATAAATGCGTCATTCTAAATGAACTGGAGTTTGAACCTTTTTGATGTTTTTTCAACCTGTAACACATTTGTGATATTACTACAGAACGGACTATTTTCAGATAACAAATTGTCCGCAGGTCTGGAAACTATTTGAGCTTAATAAAGCGTGGCAGGCACCTGCATTGTGGTTTTTCTTTGCGGCTAAAACCGTTTGGTTTAATCAAGGATGTAAGGTACTGTGGGCCGTCTGTGTGTTACTGCTCACCGTATGAAATGCTCTCGACTCTGACGGAGCTCTGGACACTCAGAAAATATTTAGTTTAGCATATTACTATGGGGTTTGTATAGTTAGTAACCAAGATTGTGTGTGAAAGGTGTGTAACTATGCAGAAAAATAGCTGAACTATACTTTTGTGGGTTGCTAGGTTAGGTGTTTACTTACTATTTACTGTACTTGCATATTGCATTTATATATTGCATTAACTTTTAGCTGTTTCTGAGAAACTTAATTAATGTGGAAATATCAGGGTCTTCTAAAATTGCACTTGACAGGCCTGGAAAACTTGTGGAAGTTAATCTTGAAAAGGCTTTGTAATTTCCAAGAAGAATGTACTTTTTTTTTTAGTTATGCTTATCTCTAAAATATGTAATTTGCTAAATATTGTTCTTTTTATGTGCAAAATAAAATATGTTTGAAAATGCACATTGCAACAGTTTCCAAAATTGTGTGAAGAAAATTGGTATTTGTATTTGCTTTTACATTTTCATTAAAAAAAACCCATTTGTCCAATTTTTTTTTCAGTTTACACACACACACACACACACACACACACACACACACACACACACACATATATACATATGCACTCAAAATGTGTAAATTGCATTGCATTTCCAGATTTGAATATTAGCAAACATATTCTATTTATTTATTTATTGGTAATGCTCATCTCTAAAATATGTAATTGGCAAAATATTGTTATTTTTAAGTGTAAAATATTTTATTTATTTATTTTGTAAATTGCATTGCATTTCCAGAGTTGTCACGAGGGGTGCTATGATAGATTAGCATTAGTCTTTTCTATGGTCAGTTTTTGAGAAAAAGAAAAAGAAAAAGAGCTACATGTATACTGTTTACTGGCATATAGAGCTTACTGCATTTAGGACACTGTTCAGACAGAAATAACTTGGAAAAAAGAAGAACAACAAAACTTTTAAGCTGTATATTTCCCTGATAAACTAAATAAAAAATGTAATATTTTTCAAAAATGCACATTGCAACAGTTGCCACAAGGGGTGGTATTCTATCAGTATTCTTCTTCTATGGTCGTTTTTCTACAAAAAATTGCAATGTTGCTAGGTGTTTACATAATACTTACTTTTTTATTGCATTTAAATGTAGAAATATTGAACCTGGAAATATCAGTAACTTCTAAAATTGCACTTGACTATAAAAATATATATTCTATTTTTAGTGATGGTCTTCTGTAAAATATGTAATCATCCAGATTTTGTTCCTTTGAAATGTAAAATAAAATAAAGTAAAAAAAAAATGAAAATGAAAATAAAATCACACTGCCAAAGTTGCCACAAGGGGCGCTATATATAGTGGATATTAGCATTAGTTTTCTAATATGTTTACTTACTATTTACTTGCATATAGAGCGTATTGCATATATGATGCTGTTCAGACGTGAAGAACAGAAACCCCACATTGATTCTCAGAGGCAGCTAGCCACCGTGAAAGACCGCCGCTAGATAAGTCCATTAAAAACGGGTTCTCGACGAGTACAGTTTCGAGGGGCCAAAGCGGGAGGTGGGAAAGTCTCGCATGCCTTCGAGCTTGACAACAGGCTGAGACGGCAGGACCAGCGCGAGAAGTCAAAGCCGAGCATGACAGCGGAACAGAGGAGTCGATATTTAATCAACCCCATGCCGCGGCAGCTTTTGAATATTTGATGGCGCTTTTCTTCGATGATTACCTTCCCATTACGGTATCTTGTCACCGGTTGAAGGGAGAGGTTTTGGCTCCCATTGTTTGGGCTCAGTGCAGGTTTGGTGTCCTCCAGGGCTGGACGCTATTGTCAAGCTGTCAGCTGGCTGCTTTCCTGTTAGTCCACTATATTCTCTGTTTCACATGCCCCTGGTACGCTGACTTATCACACCTGCCAGTCACACTCGGCCGTTCAAGATGGGCAATAAAAAGAAAGTTATAGAGAGAGCGCCTACCACACAAGCTGAATGAATGAACGCCCATCTTGATCCCACAGTTTAATTTACTGCTCTCCATGAGCGAAATGGGATTATGAGATGCCATGTTTCATAGAGGGAGAACTCTCCCGTCGAGAGCGGTCTCGGCCTGGGCCTACATGACCAGCGAAGGCGCAGCCATTGTGCTTCGAAATGATTGTTTAGGCTTATACTACACTTTTTTTTTTTTTTTAATTCAACTTATAATGTTCGTTAAGGTTTCTTGCATCAAGACCAGTCATATTTTAGAAATGAAAATGTTTTTGGTCAGTTCTCCCATTCTCATATCTACGTCTTTGCATAGAGTTTCTGACTTTTAAAATATTTTTAAAATCAACAGAAAAATTTTAAACATATATATACAATCAGAAGAAAAGGTAGTCAAAAATTTGTATTACATAGGCTTTTTTAATATAAATTCAATTTATGTTGTTCCTCAAGGTTTCTTGCATCAAAACCAGTCATATTTTAGTTTTCCAGCATGAAAAATGGACATGAAAAACACTGGCTGCTTTTGCTACTTTACTTTTAAGAGATTTATATGTAAGGCTTGAAATGTACTTTATACAAATGCATTCTTGCTATGCAAACATGATTTCATGTGTTGCTGTTTTCCGGAACACATTAGAGTATATAGTCGCGATTTATAATGCAATGCATATGCATGATGCAATCTTTGCATTGCCTCAAGGGGCGCTAGCAGTTATTAAATGCATTCACATTTATGCATTTGGCAAATGCTTTTATTCAAAACACTTTATATTGCATTGAAAGACATATTATAATATATAGTCTCATGATTCTCAATGTCAATATCATGACAAAGTTAAGAATGCTTTTGTTCATACTCAGAAGTTTGAACAAACCCTTGACTCTTTGTATTAATGTGCTTTAGGGAGCAGACGTTACATGTGTCACATTTAGCTAACTCCACATATATTTACTGAGTGTCTTTATTGTGGTTGGAGTAACCGCAAGCATTCTACAACACTTCCTTCAGAAGAGCAGCCCGGGTCGTAGAGACGACTCTAAGATCCAGACCAATAAAATGGCTGAAACTCGCTGGTTAGTATAAATGTGTTCCATAGCGGCCGCAACATCCTGATCAAAGCCTGCACGCCGGTGGCGATAAGATCTGTTTGTGTAGGCCTCGCTCCACCAGCCTACGAGACGGGAACAGAGCTGTGAGCCTCACCCGCGGCTGCCTGTAAAAGGAAATATCAAACACCGCTGATGTCTTTTCCGAGGAAGTACTTTTAGCTGGTAATTATTGGCTGGGCGTAAGCCCTTCCTGTTTGATGAGCCACCGCAGAAAATGACCCTAAAGAATCATTTCCATGATGTAAACTGTTTATTTAAGACGTATGTGCTGCAGGGGAGGAATCTGGCAGATTTTTCTGCATGCAAAAAGTTTTTCCCTATAAGTGAAGACAAGAATGAAGTATAAATTATGTACAAATGTACCCAAAAATGGACTGAAATCACACTTATACATGTCTTAAAAATAAAGGTGATGCAATAGAAGAACTATTTTTGCTTCCCCAAAGAACCTTTTAGTGATCAGTTTTTAAAAGAACCATGTTTTCTAGTGTGAAGAACATTGTTCTAAGATCATTGTTCTAAGAATGTTAAAAGTTCTTCATGGAACCATCAATGGCAATAGAGCAACTTTACTGGACATAGAGAGTCAATGTTAAAATGAAATGCTATTTTGTACATTTTTTGTGCAGGATGAAAATAGGAGGACGTTTGTTTGATAATATTGAGTTTTGTTTCTGTTATGTTGGCGTTTTTCAGGGTTACTGCTGTGGTGAAGAGTGGAGCTTGTTCTTAAGCTCCTGTTGACATCCTTAAAAATTGTTTTGAACATTGCTTTTATTTGTAAAATGTAAGTTGTTTAAAAATTTCATATTGTGAGACTGCAGAATTGCAATAAATAAAGTATGAATTGTGACAAAAAAGGTTGCAATTCTGAGAATAATTGTTGTGAGTTATAAAATCAGATATATAAAATCAGACATACAAGAAAACTTTTTTTAATCCTGTGGTAATATTTTAGGGCCACTATATATCATTTAATGAGGTGAAAGCCGCTGTGTCTATTTTGTGTTGCTCATGACGTCAGCAGCACCCATCGAATGTCAAAGGATACCGTTCGTCATTTGCATCTGCAATAGTTTAGGCAAAACTTTACACATATCACACCTTAGTTTCCGCTTCCAATGACATAGATGAATCCTATGCAAATTTTAAATGCATACTTCTTGGCGTCATAAGTGTGGATAAATAAACCATTATTTACATAAGTTTGTATTCCAAAAACAATTTTAAGGATGAATGATTTTAATGTGGACAGACATTGGCCAGGACATACAGAACATCCTGCAATACTTCATAAATCTACAGTGTGTACTGTCTACAGTTTACTTTTTATATATCTTGTAATATATTTTTGCCATGTCCCATTAACTTCTATAATAAAAAGAGAATATATGCAGAAATATTGCTTTTTATATAGCAATTATTTTGTGAATATTGTTCTAACTGATGATCATTTCATAGGTTTGTCATATCCCTTTAACTGAAGCCATCATCATCCAGGAAGTGACATCATTTTGGAGGGAAATTGACAGCACAAACACCAGTAAGTATTAGAAATTGATTACATTAGATTTGCTTGTTTTTGTGGTTTGCTTGTAGTTGGTTTGTGTCACAAAGCATTTCATCCTGTTTGATTGAATTACTCAAATCAATTTAATAATAATCAACATTTTAAAAGATCAAGATAAAGTTGAAGTGTTTTCACCATTAATATCGGAAATACTCAGGGATTCTGCAGGTCTTTAAAAAGCCTTAATTTGCACTTCTACAAATTAAAATGACACGTTAAGGCATTAAAAGGTCTTAAAGGTGAGCTGATAGTCTTAAATCATAACGTCATTGCATTAATTCATAAAGTCATTAGGCATGCATTGCTGAAAAATAAATGTCTTTCTCAGTGTTTTTGTCTTGTTTTCCAATTCAGATCCTTAAATCAAGATACATTTTTCTTGAGATGTAAAATGAAGATAGTTGAAGTCTTGTTTTCTGAGAAAATGTATACAATTAAATGAGTTTATGCTTAAAAAAAAAACATAAACAAATATCTGCCAGTGGGGAATGAAAACTGATTTAAATGGATTTTACTGTCCGAATTGGCAGATTTGTATGGAATGCCAAAGCTGCCGTAATTAGAAATAAATAAATGTACAAAGAAAAGTTAAAAAAAACAAAAAACAAATATAAATAAATACATATATAAATAAATGTACAAAGAAAAGTAAAAAAAAATATTTTTTTTTTTATAATTTTATTTCCTTATTTATGTATTTTTTTCCCCACATTTATTTATTTATTTATTTTTTATTTTATTTATACATTTATTCTTTTGCACTTTTATTTATTTTCACATTTATGTATTTATTTACGTATTTCTTTATTTATTTATTTACACATTTATTTATTTATACATTTCTTTGTCCGTAGGGTAATGAGGAGGGCGTGTTTTATCTCAGGAATAGCAATCGAGCCAGAGTAGGCGAGGGGTAAGCTTTGAGGCCACAGTGATCGCGTGCATCTGCTGAAGCTAGCGCTAAAGCGTGCAATCGCTTTCTTATGCGCCTGTTTTTTTAGGTTTCACTTTCAACACATACAACGCATGTTTCAAAGATTCGGGATAGAAAGTGGCATCAGTTACTGTAGAAGATTTGTCGTCTCGCGCCACTTCCCGTGTGGGCAGTCACCGCATCAACTGATTATAATGGGTTCTCTTGCTGTAGACATTAATCACGCATCTTAGGCTGTCATCAATTGGAAATATCCAGAGTTAAATCAAACAAAAGGTGTCCATGGGAACGGAGCTAGAGAAACACGCCATGCATTGTAGCCTAAAACATGCTTAATATTTGCTACTGACACCAGCAATTGTATGCGTTCACTGTCAAACATCATTCAGCATTTATTTTGTAATTTTGTCTAATAATTTCTCTTTTCTCTTTCTCGTTCTATCCCGAATGTTTGAAACATGCCTTGTATGTGTTGAAAGTGAAACCCCAAAAAACCGCGCATTTAGCGCTAGCTTCAGCAAATGTACACGATCATAGGTTGCACGCTTCCCAACCGAAGCACCGCCCCCCTCTCTGGAAATTGAAATAATAACCCGTAATATACGTTTTGGGCTATATTGCCCATCCAAGTCATTCGTTTGGGCACCACAAGGTGTCACTGTGGCCTCAAAGCTTCCCCTCGCCTACTCTGGCTCGATTGCTATTCCTGAGATAAAACACGCCCTCCTCATTACCCTACGGACAAAGAAATGTATAAATAAATTTGTAAATAAATAAAGAAAGAAAGAAAGAAATACGTAAATAAATACATAAATGTGAAAATAAATAAAAGTGGAAATGAGTAAATGTATAAATAAATAAAGAAAAAAATGTGGAAAAATTTAAATATATATATATATATATATATATATATAAATAAAGAAATAAAATTATAAATAATGATTCTTTGTACATTTATATATTTATTTATTTATTTATTTATATTTGCTTTTTTTACAATACTTTGTACGTTTATTTATTTATTTCTAATTACGGCAGCTTTGGCATTCCATTTTATTCATTGATTCACTTCATTTTGATACATTTTTACAGAAAATAATCTTTTTGTCATTTTGGAAAACATGACAAATATACTGAGTAAGAAAAACACATTTTTGCAGTTTAGAGAGCATACTGACATATTGTTTTCCCTTCCATTTATTCCATAAATTGTCTTTACTTGGTCTTAAATGTACCTTCATAAAGCCTGCAGAAACCCTGTGCATGCATGTGAAAAAGTTACATTCCAACACAAGCATATTCATTTATAACTTCAAAAGATTCTGCAGATCACGAATGACTCGTATATCATGAATACAAACGAAAGCGCATTCACTGGATGAACGTAATAAACGGTCCTTTATCAGGGCAGTATAATTTCCTCAAGCTAATGCTGTCCACGGCCTTTTATCTGGACTGCGTTTTTGAAAGTCATCCGGTCTATGACAGATCTCATTTCCTGTCCCAGAGGACAGACGGTAACCATATCCACTTGACCTCTGCCATCACCGTCTGAAGATATGACACCATTGTTCTCGCCATATTCACTCATTTACCATTGTAATAGACAATGACTGTGGGTATTAGAAAGGATTATGGATTTTTTTTTTTTTGTCCACCATGATTGTATTTTCTTTTTCTTTTTTTTCCCAGTCAATTCATTGTGCCTGGTGCTGTCGAGCTAATAAATGCCAGTTAAATATTCATGCAATGTTCGTTACAGTGAACTCTAATGTCACTCCACAGCAGTCCATTGAACTCGAACAATAACAAGAAGTGAATAAACAAATTGATCCAGGGTCGTGACCTGCGGTCTGTGCAACAGGTTTGGACATAAACACCAGGTCCTGTTTCAGGTTATCTACAGGTCCACCACAAAAAGGTTTTACTCAATTTAATGAATTAAAATGAGCTGATGCTACATTTTCTCTCAAATTAATTGCATTGTGTGCAGTTTATTTAAGAGTTTCTTAATGCATTTGTGTTGGAACTACGTGATCATGGCTAACAAAATTGCATTGCTGATTTGATTTCCCAGCATGCTTTGCATGAGAATGGATCTGGAGAGTAAATGTTGCAACTGAATGCTGAAGTGAAGTGTTTGTTGCATAAGATAAAAAAGAAGGAGACTTGTTTGTGTTTAATATTCTGTTATGTTGGTATTTAGAAGAGTTTATGTTGTGGTAGTGTTTAAGGTTACTGTTGTGGTCAAGAGTGGTATTTGTGTTTAGGTGGAGGACTGGTCAGTTTTTCATTAAGGTGCAGCTGTAGGTGTTTATTGTAAAAGCAAACACTGTGAAAATTCCAGTGCAGTAACAAATCTTTTCATTTTTTTCACCACCAGAAGCAATGGTTCTATATCTAATAATTAACGAAAAATGAATGAAAGAAAGAAAATAAAAGACAAAAGGTTATATTTATTTTATAATTTAAAATATAACTCTATAACTCTTATTTTGAGTTTGATTAACTTAACGTTTAACTTGATGTACTAAAATGACAAATATATAAAAATAAATTAAAATAATTAATTTTTAAAATCTATAAATATATATACTTATTTTTTTTGTTGTTTTTACAAAAACACACAATAAAACTTTAACTAAAATGAAAATGAATGAAAACACAAAATATAATGAAAATTAAAACAGAAAATATATAAAACAGAAACTATTTTAAAATATTAATAAACTATATCTCAATGCTACTAAAATAACACAATAAATGCTATAGTTAGAATGCTAAAATGTATTGTTCGCTTTCAGCAATTTCTGTCAGTTTTATTGTGACTAAATGTCTTAGCGTTTACTTTATTCATTTAGCTACTACACAAAGTTTTTGGTGTTTGCATTTAATGTTGTCAACTCATTTCCAGCTTGTAAAATCAATGTCCATAAAGTGCAGTGTAAACCCTATTTTTACAAGATCTAAAGGAAATGCGAGTGTTATTTGCCTCACCATCATGCTTTGTCAAAAGAGTCTTGCATCCTCAAATCTCCAAATATACCTCAGGTTCCTTCATGTTTTTATGTCTGTTATCTCGCAATTAGTTAATGTGATTAATGACATTTGTTCTTATTTATTTACACTGCTTTTCCAAGATTGCTGGCTTAAATAACAACCTTTTGTTAACAGGGAGTCCAAATTGTTTTGACTGATTGTAAACCGCTTTAGGCCTCAAGTTCATTGGCTTTCTGAAAATGATTAGATGATCACACGCGTTCACAAACTCGAGGGTTTTTAATCACTTGGAAGTGGGAATTTCCTCGATGCCATTAAGTTTTAGCCTGACGAATCGCTATCAATTTTTCATTCTCGCACGTTACAGATCCAAACACATGCTGACATTTATATCATTAATTTCTCCACTCCCCGAAACCGTATTTCTCAGATCAAAGCCGGCGGGTTTAGAGCGTAGATGAGTAGAGTTCAAAGAGCAGGACAAGTCTAAACACAAACCCGGTTTAATCGCTCTGTAATTATGGGGGTTAACACATAACATTCAGTCATACCTGCTTAATGCTGCACGGTAGAGTTTTGTGTTGTTATTGACAAAATCTTCTCTCTGAGGGTTTGTATCCAGACAAATGGATACAAGACCTCAAAAGATATCCCGAGGTTATATTGTGCATTCGAGGCAAGACGCCACAGGTGAACTAATAGATGTCACCATACTCTTACCAGTTGATTAATCACAGTACACTAAGGCAATTGATTTGTATTACAAATGCAAATATTCATATCCCTTTTTAATTAAATATGCATTAATTGGCTTAAATTTCCAGAACGTAAATCTGAAGACTGTATAAAGACAGGTTCAAAATTCGTATTTCATTTTGTTGATGTATTAGAGACAAAGGGGATTTAGCATATCTCTTTTTATCACTCAGTCAATCAAAAAATACTGTTGACAGCCAGAAAAAAATCATCACATAATATAATAGAATACAATACAATGTAATGTAATGTAATACTGTAATATAAAATATTTAAGTTTGGTGTATATAAGTGCTACTGTTTTTTTTTCTGAGGAAAAACTCATTTTGAGAAAACAGCCTTCAAAGGTATATATTGTAATTGAAATCTACAAAAATGAATTAAATTAAATTATAATGTAATATAATATAATATAATATGTAAGTGCTACTGTTTTAGTTTTTAATTGAAATCTACAGACATTCAATTAAATTAATATTATATAATAAATATTTTAATATATATGTAAGTGCTACTGTTCTTTTCTGAGGAAAAACCCATTTTGAGAAAACGGCCTGTAAAGGTATGTAGCATATATATATATGCTTTATAACATTTTTATTTTCAAGAATGAAATGTGTGAATGAATGTTTTGTATGATATTTTTTGTTCATTGTGAACAATGGTAACTTTTATACTTATTTATATATAATGAAGTAGGCTATTTATATATTTTTATTTATTTTCTAAATTTAAAAAAAAAGCAATCTAATATGTAAAATTTGGTTTGTAGAAGTGCTAATGGTTTTTTTGGTTTGTTTGTTTGTTTGCTTTTTTAATGAGAAAACGGCCTTTTAAAACCTATTATAACTCAAATCTACAGATAAGCACTTAAATGTGTATTTTGGATATTTTCTCTCCACTAGTTTGAAGAGGAAGCAAAATAGCCCAAAATCTCACATATTTTCCCAGCAATCCTTAATGAAGGCCTTGGCAGGGCATCATCTCACGCGGTCCACCTGCAGGGCCCCGGTGACCCCCGTCGAGGTCCAGGTGGCCCATCTGCGCCCATTCTCCAGCTCGGTGTTGGCCAGCGATGATTCTGACCCAGAAACTGTCTGACTAATTATATCACATTATCAGCCCCGTTGCTTTTCCCTCCCCAGTTTCCGTTTCGGTGGAAAGGTTGCGCAAATCCCAGCCACCCGAATCCAAGAGTCAGCGTTAACCTCTGAACTCCATCTGATGTGTGTGGCTCGGGACGCTCTCACACCCAGCCATGGGCCCATTAACACGTCGCTGCTAAAACAGAAGCTGTTTTGACGGGATGAAATGATGGCTAAGCGCCGCTCGACAATGGGCCTCATTGTGTCGGCCGGAGGAAGGGGCTCCCAGCTGACATTTTCAGGAATATGAATGTCCCTCCATCCGAGCAAGTGGCGTTTTCAGCGGGGCGCTTCAGCGGAGAACTGAGATAATGAGAGGCCATTGACGAGAACAAGTCCGGCGGAATTACACGCTCCACATCGGCAAACGCTAATTAAGTCGTCAATGGCGATTCCCATTCGCGGCCGTGCCGAGGCTTCCGCCGCATGAGGAATGTAATTAGTTTATGTTCACTGCTAAAGGTTAAAGGCTCTGAAAGGCCACGCCGAGTGTTTTTTTCTCCGGGCTTTTAGGCGAAATGTTGCTGTAATTGCTGGATGTTTGGGGCTGCAGGTGCGCGTTTGGACTCATTTGTGCTTTGGCAGTGCGAGCTGCACGCTGACTGCGGAGATTCAGACCGACAAGGCCTGTTTGTTTGGAGAGTCTGAATGAGCGCTCAGTGTTTGCCTGATACCTGCTTTGTGCTTCTGTTTCTCCTGCTTTCTATTGTTTTAGAGTCTGTTGAAGAAGATTGCGTTGACTTGGGAACATACTGTATATGGATAAATCAGCATTTTATGCACAGATATTCACCTCCATCGAATGTAAAATAAATTATATTGCCTAAGTTTTTTTTTTAACAGATACAATAAGCTTTCTGGAAAAGATGTAAAAACAATCTGAATCTGGCTGATTTTTTTTTTTTTTTAGGGAAAATGTTAATTAACACTAAGTATTATTATGCTTAGTATGTGTTTACTGTAGAGCCAGCTGGTCAGGATTTGTCTAGTAAGTTTTGGCAGTTAAGCCCTACTGGTAGGTTTTGTAACTACATCACTGTAAAAAGTGATAAGTTGACTTAACTTAAAATAATTAAGGAAACCTGTTGCCTTACCATTTTTACGTAAATGATAATTAAAGTGAATTGTCAAGTTCACTTAACTTTTTTTTTAATTATTATTTACTTAATAATTTTAAGGCAACGGGTTTCCTCAATTTTTTTTAAGTTAAGTCAACTTATCACTTTTTACAGTGACCATTTTGCAAAAAAAAAATCACTTGATTGACCATGAAAAACAAGTTGTTTAATACGATTGAATACCATTATATTATTTATTTTTATATTATTTAATAGTATTATGTACAGTATAATAATAAAAAAATATAATATTACATTCTATTTATTTTTATATTTTATATTTATTTAATTATATATATAAAAATATAAATACACATATATATATATATATATATATATAGTCAGTAAGTTTGTAAAAGACAGTTTTTCTAAATAAAAATATTGTAACAGAATATTTTGAATAACATTTTTGTTAATTTGGCTTTATGAAAAAAAAAAAAAAAAAAGTTGTATGCAGTATGTGTGTGTGTGTGTGTGTATACTATTAATATATAAAGTTAACATTTCATATGAGATTCCTATGTTTAATTATTAACTCTTTCATTTGGTTTTGTGAAAAAAAAAAAAAACTTTTATGTAGTAATAGTACATATGAACACATGATTTTTAATTTAATTTTCTAAATGTAAAAGTGTCTAATATAATATAATATAATATAATATAATATAATATAATATAATATAATATAATATAATATAATATAATATAATATAATATAATATAACATAACAATATAATATAATATAATATAATATAATATATAATATAATATAATATAATATAATATAATATAATATAATATAATATAATATAATATAATAAAGCCTTGACTTCATTTTCTTACATCTCTGGAGTGATTAATCACATGACATTGCTGGCTTTGGCAACTGGCACCCAAAAAACTGCCAGTCAAGCAGTTTTAACTGAGATGAATCTGAATGCTAGCGGAGTTCTCTCTTCAGGTTAGTAGGCCTATTCCTTGATTAAGACTATTTACAGGGGATGGAAGCTCCTGTTCTCCAAACACACACTTCTATAGGAAACACCGTGATAAACCGCATTCAGTGTCTAAACTTCCCCTCGTGTGGATAATTCACACATCCCTCCTAAAGTCTTCATTCACAGATCTGTCAACTGTAGCACAATCTAATGTGATTTGATGAGCAGGGCCACAATGGAAGACTAAGAGGAAATTGATTTAACAAGTCCACTCAAAGCTGAGAGTGGCCCAATGACTAATAAATCTCAAAGACCTCCGGAAGTGGCTAATCCTGCGACACGCACTAATTACTGCGCTCTCGCATCAAAGACAGACACGTTGCTTTGATTGGACAAGAAACCGCGGCCACGGCCCACATCAAGACATGTTACAGACACCTAACGCCGGCGCTCAGCCGTGAAGCGGAAGGAGGCCAGCTAACGTGTGTGACATATGATGTTCTAATGCTTTAAGACAACAAACACAGCACTCGCAGATGTAAACCTTTAACTAAACCGAGCTGCTTGTGAGCCACGACATGGATTTGAAGTCTTGCTAACTTAGTGTCAACAAATTCATAAAAATTCAATGCTGATCGTTTTTATATTACTTTGATTAAATTATCTTCTACTATGTTTTCCAGAAATATTTAGGCCTAAATTTAAGATTTATGGATTTGAATTGCATATAACATTTCCATGCTTTTGGATTACAAAGTTTCAACATAAACTAAAAAACATAATGTGATGCGTACATTATTTTTTTTAGGTCCGATTTCTGTAATAGTACTAATAAACTAATAAATGTAATTGTTTTCACAATGATCAGAGATGCTGATTCAAAACAAATTGAATGAATTTGATTAAATAAAATCAAATGCAAATAGTTTAAAAAAAAAAAAACAATGCTATCAGTGCAGAAATCTGACCCGTTTCATTTATGTATAGCTGGCAAATATCACATGAAGTTTATAAGTTTGTTTATGTTAAAACTGTGTATCTATCTAGATATATGACATATGTTATATATATATATATATATATATATATATAATAATTTAGTTATTTAGTTAGTTAGTGTATCATGGTTTGCTGGTCTTAGGTGGTTTAGACTGGCTGACCAGCTTGTAGAACCCAAAATTATTTTCATCACAATTAAGCACATTTACCACTAAAGCTTCCCAAATCCTTCTAAAACCACCAAACCAGACTTAATAGCCAGCGTAGACCACCTTAGACTGGTTTAAGCATTTTTTTTTTTTTATCAGGAAAAGCTTCATAGTGTTGAAGTCATGCTTTCCCCTCTTTTTTTAATGAACCACAATCTGTTAGCTGTGAATTCTCTGGCACGACTCTCCTGTGTCAATTAGACAGTTTTCGTGATCTGGCAGCGTCTGTGTCCACTCAATTAAACCTTTTTTTTTTTTTGTCGGATCTGCTTCAGTGTTGAGTGAATCGATTGCAGCTCTTTGGGATCTGTATCCACTCAGTGACGTCATCTATGCGTGAAGAAAGCTCTGTATGATGTACATGAGACGGCGCTCTGATTGAAACGATAGGCTTTTGTGTTCGCTGACATTTGTGTTGGCATCAGTGAATGAATGTGGCTCTTTATGTCGCCGGTCCAGGTGCGGGGCCTTTCACACTTGAACTTCTCCCCGATACTGTCCCCCCGTCCCCGTCTCTGCTTTGTGTTCATCTGGTCCTGCGCTCCGCCAGCGTGATCCAAATTTGGTGGGAAAAAGAAAAGAAAGGAAAATAGGCAATAACATAATTTAAAATACTAGTTTGGTTGAGTGAAGAGTATAACCACCAATATAATGAACTGAACAATTACAATGCTTATTTAATAAGTTAAAACATTTTACATTTTATTCTTGATATGAATGATATATTTTGCATTAAGAAAATGTTTTTAGAACTAATAAGACTTTATATATGTGTATCATATGTATATCATATAATTATGTATTGCTTTTTTTTCTTTTTTCATTTATTTGGTTTTGTTTTAAAAATTATAACTTTTACAAATTACATAATATGCACAATTCCTTACTATTTTTGCAAACATATTTTAATGTTATTTAGTCATTTTTTTTATTTTATGACACAAATATTTTGTATTATATTTTTCCTTCAGTTGGTTATGTTGTGAAAAATGGCTATGTTGTGTAAAACATATTATATATATATATATATATATATATATAGTATTTATAGTATTAGTATTATAGTATTACATAGTATTTAATCTGTTGAAATATAATTTTTAAATTAAATTTACTCAATTAAAAGTATAATATAATATAAATAATATAATATAATCTTGACTTATTTTTTTTACATCTATAGAGTGATTAGTCAAATTACATTTCTGGCATGAGTAATTAAAAAATAAAAAGTTATATTTTGCATCAAGCCTGTTTTTAGACTTTTGTTTTGGATTTTCATTACAGTTTTGAATTAAATGAACTGAATTAAAATGATGAATTTATTGAATTTTAAATGAATTTGAATTCAAATTTGATTAAATATTTTATTTTGAAATAAAGTTGAAATCAGCATAGATTAAATACTTTTTTTAAAAATTGCGTAAAATTTACTTTAAAACATTTCTTTTTCAATCAGAGTGAAATTTGCAAAAGAATTACAAATAAATGGCAACTAACACTGAATTAAACATAATTTAAAAAATATATATATATATATATATATGTATATATATGATTTAAATGCTATTATGATGTTTTACTGTATAATTTATTTTTTGCATGCTTTTTTAGTTTATGTAAGTATCTTTGCTATAAAAATGTTACCTCTTAATTTCGTTCTGCTTATTTGAATGCAGTATTTTTCTTAGAGTTTTACTTCATGCGAACTCGAAACCAATTACAGGGTTGCTTATTTTTCAAGGCAGACCGGCATATCCATGCAATAGTATTAAAACCTTAGACAAACAAACCATAAGACACTCGAGAAGCTCTTGTTTTTTGCCTCCCTAATGGTTCCACTTTTTTCAGTATGAAAGCAAAGTGTGATTCACTCACAGCTTCCATGACTTTTGCTTTGTATTTGGACACATGGAAGTACTTCCAGGCGAGGAGAAACACGAGAAAGTGAAGTGTTTGTGAGCTCTCGTGTTGATTTCTGTGAATGTGTGTGAATGGGGAAGCTGAGCTGTTGTGTTTAGTACGGTGTTCGTTGATGGGATGCTTTGACCCTGTTAACTGTTCCATGAAATGCGTCTTTGGAAGCGTGTAAAGCTCCTCCAACAGGAAAACCACTGTTAGACAACAGAACTGTCTTTGTGTGTAAAATGGCAATGCTAGAGTCGATAATCTCTCTTTTCATCTGAATCCTCAGCTGTGAGCAAACAAAGCTTGCTTGAAGATGGCGAAGACGTGAAGTCAATGCGGCCGTGACGTGATTGGCTGGAGCTTCGTCTCTCGGCGTAACTTCCTGTTTATCTGTGAGTGAGTGAAAAGAGACACATGCAATGCACATCCTACACTATCCTTAAAATGATTTTGTTTTTGAAATAAATTACTATTTTTATTCAGCAAGGATACATTAAATTGATCAAAAGTGACAGTAAAGACGTTTATAATGTTACAAAAGATTAATATTTCAAAGAAATGCTATTCTTTTAAACTTTCTATTCATCAAAGAATCCTGAAAAATTAAAATGTATCACGCTTTGCATAAAAATATGAAGCAGCACAACTGTTTTCTTGAGCAGCAAATCAGCATATCAGAATGATTTCTGAAGGATCATGTGACACTGAAGACTGGAGTAATGATGCTGAAAATACAGCTTTGATCACAGCAATAAATTACACTTTACAATATATTCACATAGAAAATACTTATTAAAACTGTAATAATATTTTGCAATATTACTGTTTTTATGTATTTTTAGTCATGCAACCAGCACCAGGCTTTGTTTTCAAACAGTTTCTTAATGTTTTTCTATTTATTTATTTTATTTTTTATTATTATTTTAGTCATTTTAGTACATTGTTTTAAAAATATTAGATGAAAAACTAAACTAAATGAAACTTTGAAATGTTGCCTTGACAGGTAATTTTATTTATTGAATTTATTTATTTTTATTTATTTTTTTATTACAGTGCACAGACTGTGATGATGCATTTAAATAATTATTAACATAGTAAATCTAGCACAGTTTTTATATTTTCGTTTTTTAAACAAATACTGTACATTTTATAACAAATTCTCACCTTTCCACTTGCAAATTAAATTTTAATGCAAAATTTTGGTCATGAGACCTTCATCAGGCATGTTTTCAAATGTTTTATTAGTGTTTAATGTTTCCGTTTATTTTTTATTTAGTTTTGTATTATTTTAGTCATTTTACTACATCAACTTAAAAATAATAGATGGAAAAACTAAACTAAACAAAAATAAGAAATGTTGCCTTGGCAGCTGACTGAAATAAAATAAAATAAACTTATTTTATTTTATTTCACTGGATCTTTTGCACAGACTGTGATGATTATATGTTATTTTTTTATTTTCTTTCTTCTTCTTCTTCTTCTTCTTCTTCTTATTTTTAAATGTACATTTATAACACTATATTTTGTGTTTTCTTGCCTTTAAGCTTGCAAAATCATATTTTAAAGCAATGTTTCGGTCAGTCGCACTTCATCAAGCATTGTTTTCAAACAGGAAGTCAAAGATACGGTGGCCGAGAGAGCTCAATGTGCTGCAAATAGAAAAAAACACCTGCAAATTAAGAAAACAACTTTGTCGATTTGGCAACACACGTGCTGCAAATACTCACAACACAACACAAACAAAGAAACGCACTGCAAATTAAAATCTTTATTTGGTTGTGTTGTGAACATTTTCAGCACCTGCTGTTAAACTGATGAAGATGTTTTCTTGATTTGCTGGTGTTTTTTCTATTTGCATGTGTTTTCTGAAGTTTTTCTATTTGCATGTGTTTTCTCTCGGCCACCGTACAAACATACTTTAAAACATAAAGCAGCCAATGAGAACAACATTGCAATCAATAATAGCCAATGACATACCAGGACATAAAAGTGACAACCAAACTCAACACTCAAGTGCAATTAGCCAAAATGCATGCAGTACATGCTTCCAAATGAAAGACGAAATAGAATAACAACCACCCAGAGACCTAAACAACTGCATGAAGATGCACTGAACCGCCGCACTGCATTGTGCACTGAGTTTTGCATGCACACAATACAGTCCGGGGAGGTTTGGCTTCTCGTGTCGTTTGCCTGGCTTTCACCACCATACACTCCAAAGACACAATAAAAGAGTCTGAGCTGTGCAGTAATAGATGTCACATGTGTGTTACGCCGAAGATGGTGAACTGTTAGTAAACCACACGAGCATTCCAGCGGATCCAGCTGCTCGAGCCAGTGAGCAATTCTCAAAGTCATTTATTAGCGCATGTGGGATTCATTATCAAGGAATTTGTTAAATGGAAATGGAAACCGGTAGCAGTTGAAGAGGCGAATCCAGTGGGGTACACCGCTGTTCCTCTAGTTTACATCACCCGCTCTGTGTGTTTTGGCTCCCATGTGTGTTCTCCTGACCTTTGCTGGCGTAACGCGTCGCGATACTCCAGGCTGAATGCGTGTGATGTGGCTTTCGCTTCTGCATTCACTTAGCCTCGTGTTGTTGTGAACCTGTTTGTTATTCTTTCTTCTGTGGAGCACAAATGGAGAATGAACGCACTGCTCTTTTCCATGCAGATGAGTGGGGTTGCATGCATTTAAGCTCTAAAAACAGTTCCTATAACTTGTGATGCATCTTATGATGCATTGTATGTGGAACTGACACAATTTTAATTCAGAATTGTCTGAAAAGTCAGTTTTTTGTTTGTTTATTTTGCAGCTCCGCTGCACTCCATATTCACTTTCTTTTCGTGGAAAAAAAAAATAAAAATCCTTTTGTTGACCGTGTACAATGAGTTTGATGAAATTTGTAATTTTGTTGTAAACTATCCCTTTAAAACCTTTTCATAGTATTTCCCCACAGTACAAATCAAATTATTTATTTATTTTTCTTAAATTTGTTGGCTGCGTGTTTAGTATTATTAATACAGTATACTATGTAGTATTTATTCATATTTTGAAATAGTTTTTAATTTTAGTTTAGGTTTTAGTAATTTTGTTGCATGCTTTATTAGTTTAAAAAAAAATGAACAAACAAAAAGTTCATTTTGAGGGATGTGGAAAATGAGTAAATTATTATTATTCTTTTTCTTATTGTTATTATTATTTTCATTTTTGAGTGAAATATCCCTTTAAAAATTTTTACAGTATTTCAACACAGTTCAGATACAAAATATGTTTTTAAATATGTTGAAGGTGTTTGTGTATATATCTGTTTATATTTAGTATTTAGCTCTTTGTTTTTATTTCAGTTTAAATAATTTTAGTGCTTCTATTTAAACTTAATTTATTTCAGTCAGTTCAGGTTTTCTAATTTTCATTTAGTTTTTTATTTCAATGGATTCTTTTCACACAGTGATTGTTTCCACAGTTATTATCATCATAAATCTAGCCAAGTTTATTTATTTATTTATTTATTATATATACATTAAAGAATTCAATGTACATTTATGGCACTACATTGTGTTAGATTACCTATAAATGACTAGTTAATCAAATGGGAAT